>NC_030423.2:6673902-6878902 GCF_001660625.3 Ictalurus punctatus | reverse complement strand
GATACTGTACATACACATACACACACACACACACACACACACACACACACAACACACACACACAACACACACACAATCATGTGAAAACATAACATCCCATGGAACTTGTTTGTCCAAATATGTCAAAAAATAAAACGACAAACAATTGATCCTCTTTGAAACAGTGTTGAAAAGTTGATACACTAAAAAAACACCCTCGTTAACAGCCAGCTGGAGGGTGTGAATGGCACATGGCAAGCTAGGTAGTCCAGCATCACTCATAGCCTTGATCATGTTGTTGGCATTGTCCTACAACACAACGTGAACACAACTTTTCTGAATGCCCCACGTCTGAAGCATGTCATCAAACGCACCAGCTATGGCTTGGCCAGTATGCGAACCCCTAAACTGCGTTGCTTATAAAACGACTCTCTGGGGAGTAAAATCCTCATCAATCCACTGTGCTGTTAAACTTATAAGAGACATTGGGCTGACAGTACTAGTCCAAATATCAGTGGTGAAGCTGATGGCCGAAATGTCCTGCGACAGGTTCCTGATGTGCTTTTTCACCAAGTCATGCAGCTTTGTTAATGCCTGTATCTGTAATGTGGTGACCGCTGAGAATCTCACACTTCTGCTCAAGTACACCAAGAAGATGAAGAAATCCTGTATTATCTACAACTGACAACGGTTGGTCATCAAGAGCATGAACTGGGTAAGAGATTCTGTTATTTTTACTGCCCATGGGTTGTCTCTGGACATTTTCTCTCGCTTCTCCAACGTTTGCTGCAAAGTTGGTTGTTGCTGTTTCCCGCTGCTAGCATGAGCAAACTCTTTGCACTCGGTGTTATGTTTGTTCTTTAGATGTTTAATCAAAGTGCTTGTGTTAAATTAATTTTTTTTTTAACCCCTCCTCTTGACAGTTTAGCAGAGCATAGTTTGCAGTCTGCTCTACTTTTATCATCATCACTTATCTTAAAATATCTCTAAATTGCTGACATTGCTCCTCTTCCAACTACCTGCTCAACTGACGAGAGGTTAGGCTATGTCACGTTCTCGTAAAGTGTTATAGGTGCGGTTGTATCAGGGTAGTTTTACAAGTACGAGTACTTGAGCACAGTATCGGGCCGACACCCGAGTACTGGTATCGGTGCATCCCTACTAAGCACACTAGCAAATCCACAAATGAATGGTTCAAAAAGAAGAAATGGAGGGTTATGGACTGGCCTAGTCAAAGCCCGGATTGAATCCAACTGAAATGCTGTGGGGGGGATGTGAAATGGGCAGTATATACAAGAAAACCCTGAAACATCTTGCAACTGAAAGAATATTGCGTAGACGAGTGGTCAGAAATTACAGCAATTGGTGGACAATTATGCAAAATGCCTACAAGAAGTTATTTCTGTTAAAGGGGGCAATACCAGCCTTTGAGACCAAGGGTGTACTTACTTTTTCCACAGAATATCATCACATCAACAGTATTGATATTTCTGTTGAATAAATGATTGAAAAGGCTAATTTTCCTTGTGGTTCTGCTCAAATATATCAACTTCATTAATAGGCACTGTTTCAAAGATGATCAAATGTTTGCTTAACTCAAATATGTTGAGAAAGCCAACAACTTCCATTTGGTGTACTTATTTTTTCACATGAATGTAAAGTGGTGCTTCAAAGTTTATGAAACTTTTAAAACGTTCTAAATTTTTGCATAAATATGACCTAAAATAATCAGATTTTCACACATCCCAAAAGTAGACAAAGAGAACCCAATTAAACAAATGAGACAATAATATTACACTTGGTCATTTATTGACAAAAATGATCCAATATTACATATCTGTGAGTGTCAAAAGTATATGAACCTTTGCTTTCAGTATCTGATGTGACCATAACTGCAACTAAGGGTTTCTGGGAACTGTTGATCAGTCCTGTTCATTGGCTTGTTGGAATTTTAGCCAGTTCCTCCCTACAGAACAGGTTTGCACATATGAAGTGCTTGCTTCAGGTCCTTCCACAACATTTCTGTTGGATTAAGGTCAATACTTTGACCGGACCATTTCAAAACATTAAACATACTCTTCTTTAAACATTCTTTGGTAGAACAACTTATGTGCTTAGGTTCTTTGTCTTGCTGCATGACCCACTTTCTCCTGAGACTCAGTTCATGGACATATGTCCTGACATTTTCCTTTAGAATTCGCTGGTATAATTCAGAATTCATTGTTTAATCAACAATGGCAAGTCGTCCTGGACCAGATGCAGCAAAACCTGCCCAAACCATGATACTACTTACCATGTTCCACAGATGGGATAAGGTTCTTGTGCTGCAATGCAGTGTTTTCCTTTATCCAAACCTAAGGCTTCTAATTTAAAACCAAAAAGTTTTATTTTGGTCTCATCCATCCACAAAACATTAGCCCGGAGAAGAAGCAGAAGCCACACCTGAATCTATTGAAAGCCAAGATCAACTGATTAAACAGGTGGAATCAGGTGTGCCTCCTGCTTGGTTGGAATAAAAACCTGCACCCACACCAGCCCTTTCCGGATAAGATTGCCCACCCCTGCATTAGCTTTCTGGCTTGTCCACTTGATCGTTAGCAAACTGCAGATGGGCAGCAGTGTTCTTTTTGGAGTCGCTTTCTCCTGCCATTCAGACCATTGTTGTTCTCACTTTCTGAGGTACTCAGAAATCTCCTTTGTTAATACACTTCCACAAACATGTGTTTTTGAAACCAGACTTTAATAGATCCCTGTTCTGACACTTGATTGTAACCCCACTGATTGAAAACTAACTAATTTCACCTTCAAATTAACTGCTAATCCTAGAGGTTCACATACTTTTGCCACTCACATGTAATATTAGGTAATATTTTCCTCAATAAATAAATAGAGCACAAAGCCCGCTGTAAGGAAATCCCAGAAACAATTTGGCCCATGATATGAACCGACAGCTGCAGTCAGTCCATATTAAATAGCAGAAAATGAAAGTTCAAAGCTCAAAGACTGAGTGTTGGGTTTCTCCACATAATCCCCCATGGTTTTCCCCTCATAGTGCATCAGATTTGTGAGATGACACTTTGTTTTACTTCTCCAAAGTCAATAGCAAGAGAAATCCCTCCAACATAAACTTTTGATCACTCATCAAATATGGATATGCTGTGGCATAACAGATGTTTTGGCTGTTACAGAATATTTGCTTTGCCCCCTAATCTGATGTATGCCTCCATATGATGGACATAAAGCAGTCATAACAGTCATGACATATGATGTCCACATGCTATGATGCTTAGTCACTTTTTACTTGCAGGATTATCAAGAAAATCACTGTGACACATCCAGGTAACAAATAAAGCAACAGTGTTGTTTTCAGATGGGACTGATAGTAAAGTCAGACTTGCTAGATAGACTGACAGCATTTTAGTTGTAACTGTGAAAGTAACTCCAATATTATAATCCTCTCTTAACTGTACAGTGCAAAATATTACCTTCTGAATTCATATCATATTCACAACAGCATCCAAATTTCCATGGGACTGAGAGCCAAGCCCATGCATTGCTCCAGAGCAGCTGATGCCACACGGTCATCCACAAAGAGAAATTAGACAAATAAAACTTTATTATTTATATACTGTGACATATCTGGAAAACCTCTGAACTGATGTTATTTATAGAGCTCAAAGGGTTTTGTTATATTTTTCCAAAATTCATTTAATTTTTCTCAGGTTTTGCTTTTCCAGATTTTTTTCTCTGAGATTGAATCAATTATAGGCCACAAACATAGCATCACAGGGTGAATAATAAACAAAGCAGCATTAAGCTCATACTTGTACATATTCTCTGGTTTCCTTCCACCTCCCAAAAACATGTAGGAAGGTGGATTGGCTATAAGTGTGAATGAGCAAAGGCTACATTTACATTTATGTCATTTGGCAGACACCCTCATCCAGAGCGACTCACATATAACTCATTTATACGTACAACTGAGAAATTGAGGGTTAAGGGCCTCAAGTGTCGGTGCTAGGATTTGTAATACAATGAGTAAGTGTGCCCCGTGCCATGCACAGACCGCTTAATCGAAAACGAGATTCATTGACAACGATTTTTATTGATTTTAATGATTAGTTGTTCCTGCTCTAATTCACTGTGTGGCTTGCTGTAGAAATTCTACAATATACTCAGTATACATTCTACAATCCTTCTACATACAGTCATGGGGAAAAGAAAGTATAACCTCCTTCAATAACAATTGTGTGGTCCTCACCAACTTCTATTAAACAAAAAAAATTAAATAATAAAAAATAAAATGAAAAAACCCCACACATTTCAATATATATTATTTTTTCCCCTTTAAAATTAGTACTCCCTTCCTAGTACCACAATCATTAAGAGAGTAAATAGAAGTAATAAAGAAAATTACAGTGCCCTCGACTAATGTTGGCACCCTTGGTAAGTATGAGCATAGAAGGCTGTGAAAAATTGTCTTTATTGTTTAACCTTTTGAGATTTTATATATTAACAAAATTCACAAAAATGCTCTCATGGATATCAAACAATTGCAAATACAACACAGGTTTATCCAAAAGAAAATATATATATATATATATATATATATATATATATATATATATATATATATTATATATTATATATATATATATATATATATATATATATATATATATATATATATATATATATATATATATATATATATATATATAGTCAAAATGTGCTTTTTACTATTTTGTCTTGCTTTTCAAAGAAAAAAAATCAATTACAAAAACTACAATTTCAAAATATTTATTTAACACTGAACATTTTTTTTTCATTCCAGCAGGCATAGGCTACCAACAAGGCACAATATAACTTTTAATAAATAAATGAGTAAAATAAAAATATTTTTATGTGGTCATCTTTGAGCCCCCCTTGAATAGCCTATGTTAGGCCTATAACTGACTGCTGAAAGAATGTAACACTCTGTAGCCTACAACAAAGGAGTGCATTAAAAAGTGCATTGACAAGAGTGCAAAAAATGGTTCTATTCGTTTATATACGGCTGATTATATTGGGGATATATACACCGCTCGGGTCCCTGTACACCTTGCGGAGTATTATAGTAGATATAGTATAGTTAGATACGTTGTTAAATGTTATGTTCCTTTATAGATTTAGTTAGTTTAAACTATAGATTAGTTCATTTAGTTCACGCTGGTTTTTCTGCTCCCAGTCCATAGTACTAGTTCATGGTTCATGTTTTGTGTTTTGACCCTGTTTTCTGTGACCGTGACTTTGATTCCTGCTTTGCCCCTTTTATGCCTGTTTGCCGATCACCCAACCCATTGACTACGTTTTTTGGATTACGATTTGGATTTGTCTGCCTGCCCTTAAATAAACACATCTTTACCTGCTTCCGTACTCTATTCCCTTACATCTCGCGACGCGACCGAATACTCTGGAACAGAAACAAAACAAATGCAGGTGTCCACACTAAGCGCACTCCCTCATCTCTCCGAGCACGCTGCCGGAAGTGGAGGTCATGAAATTCGCGCGTCTCACCCTGGTTGCTAGGCTATTTGGTCGCGTCATCAAACACGTCATCGTTTGGTCAAATTTATTCGGCCTATTCACTTATTCAGCCGAACACCAAAAGAGCTTTTTTTGCCATTTTCGGCCGAATAATTTCGGTTGCCGAACGGTCACTGCATCCCTAATATACACACACACACACACACACACACACACTAATATATGTGTGTGCAACAATTATCGGCACTATGACTTCATATGAGAAACATATATTTCAATTATACTTTCATTGATATTTAAAATTTGTTTAGTACACCTGGGTAACTAGGAACTAGGGATGTCACAATACCAAAAATCTAATAGTCGGTACTGATACCACCAAAAGTTCACAATACTCGATGCCAAAGTCGATAGAAATAAAAGATTAGATAAAAATATAAGAAAAAAAATTAAATTATAAACTCTCCTGGAGGACATCCTCCTCTGGCTGATACTTGCAAAGACAGAGAGAGAGAGAGAGAGTTTGATAATTTAATTATCAAACACTGTCTGACAATGAGTGGAGGTGCACTCCTAAACGCGTGCGCACGCACGCATACACACACACACACACACACACCAGGCGCGCGCACACACTCTCAGACGCACGCGTGCATGCACACAGATCCACATGCGCACACACGCATACACACAGACGTGCACGTGCGCGCGCACACGCACACGCACACACACACACACACACACACACCCCTTATATTCTGAATGCAAGCATTAGTTTAAATTCAGTGATATGGTGGCAGGCCAAAACGATTTATTAAAAGCATGAACATTGAATAATTATTAGTGACATTAGGCTACATTTAGCGGACAGGACACGGGCTGAATGGCCATGCATGGTGGCCTATTCGGAGGTAGTTTATAACATTGCAATGTGTTAGCATCGTTAACAAATAACAGGCTATCGCTAACATTACATGGAGCATAATGTTAGCTGGTTTCACGGCAATGCCAGCTGCCTCAATCAAACATAATATAGGACCGTCAGCCCTAATTGAACACCATCAATTTACTAACCCAGCTGATATTAATTTGCAAAGATAGGAGGTATAATTATTACTTTTTCCCTGTGTCATTGCACTTTATTACACATAACTTCATTTATGGACTTGGATTCCTTTATATGTGTGGATTTTTTGAGTTAATACCAAAGTCTGGTGAAGATTTCATGTGAATAGCCTCATTGGAAATATATTAACTGAAAAAAAAAAATGTTGACATATTCAATACATATTTCCCCCACTGAATGTCTATATTGTCTCAACGAACTGTAAAGAGGATGGTTCAAGTGGCCAAAAAATCTCCAAGGATCACAGCTGGAGAACTGCAGAAGTTAGTTGTGTCTTGCAGTCAGAAAGTCTCCAAAACTACAACCCGAAATCACCACAAGTTGTTTGGAAATGTTTCAAGAAAAAAAGCCTGTACTCTCAATCAAAAAAAAAAAAAAAAAAAAAAAAAAACATCTTCAGTTTGCCAGACACTACTGGAACTTCAAATGGCATCGGGTTCTATGGTCAGATGAAACCAAAATAGAGCTTGATATCCATTTTGTGTGTTCCCTTCTGAGTCGGGTTCCTCTCAAGGTTTCTTCCTCTTAAAACATCTTAGGGAGTTTTTCCTTGCCACCATCGCCACTCAGTGGCTTGCTCAGTTGGGATAAATTCACTCCTTTAATATCTGTATACCATGTTGATATTTCTGTAAAGCTGCTTTGAGACAATGTCTATTGTAAAAAGCGCTATACAAATAAAATTGAATTGAATTGAGCTTTTTGCAATAAACACCAGAGGTGGTTTTGGCACACACAGAGAGGTAGCCAAATGGAAAAGTACCTCATGCCCACGCTTAAATATGGTGGAGACTCTTAATGTTTTGGGGCTGTTTTTCTGCAGGAGGACCTGGACATTTTGTTAGGATACATGGCATCATGGACTATCAAATATCAACAGATATTAAATGAAAACCTGAGTGCCTCTGCCAGAAAGCTTAATATGGGCCGTGGTTAGATCTTCCAGCAGGACAATGAGCCAAAACATACATCAAAACATACACTGACCACAAAATCAAGGTCCTGCCATGGCCATCCCAGTCTCCTGACTTGAAACCCATAGAAAATCTGAGGGGTGAATTGAACAGGAGAGTCCACCAGCATGGATCTCGAAATTTGAAGGATCTGGAGAGATTCTGTATGGAGGAATGGTCTCAGATCCCTTGCCATGTATTCTCAACCTCATCAGGCATTACAGGAGAAAACTCTGCTGTTATCTTGGCAAAGGGAGGTACAGATGTGACCTTTAAGAATGCGCTTTTTTTTCTTCCACGTGGTATCACGCGATTCGTCACGTGTGTGATCATGCAGTATACTGCAGGCACGGTTCCAAGAACTTAACTTAATTTGTTGTGCTTCACTCAACAACCACCAGGTGGCGCATGGAACAACATACCGTAGCTGAACACAGTACAATAAAAATGGAATGGAATGATTGGTGTGCCTAAAGGGTCCATACTGTATGAATGGCTATGTGAGTGTGCCCTGCAATGGACTGGCACCCTGTCCAGGGTGTACCTCGCCTTGTGCCCGATGCTCCCTGGGATAGGCTCCAGGTTCCCCCGTGACCCTGAAGAAGGAGTAAGCGGTAGAAGATAGATGTTTGTGATTTTTAGGTTATTCGTCATTTAATACAGCATCTGACCATCAAATCAAAACAGACTTGTGATTTAATGACAATGCTTATTTATTCAGAAAAAGAAGTAACTAAATACAAAAATGTAACTTTCAATTTTAACTGACAGTATGCTTTCAGTTGATGGACACCCCATTTATATTTTTGTTGAGCTGCAGAGATATTCAAGACAACCAGATTAACTTTTTTTAACTGTAGATAAAAAAAAATAAAAGGAATGCTTTGTAACATTATTTTACAATGACAAATCACTGCCTATTCAAAATGCAGTCTGACGTTTTCCATCTTCAGAACACTGAACGAATATTGTTCATTCTAGGGGAAAAAATATGTTACTCTATTGTTTGCAATTTTATAATAGGTCTTATGGAGCAACTGATAATTTCTTACTGACCTATTTCACTGTCCCACCAGTTACAATTGGTCACAATTGAAACTGTTACTGAAAGTACCACTAACTTTTTTTAAACTTTTTTTTTCTTAGAAAAGGAATGCCATTTGTTTAATTGGGCAATCCAGGGAGATTGCAAGCATATGCTTACTTGCTGTAGATTCAATAGCTTTGGATTCTTATGCAAATGTACTGTGCGATTAATAAGCAATCATTATCCTTAAGTAATCTTATCTTTTGCCTCATCAAATTGAAGGGGAGGACCCGAAGCATAAAATTTGAGTGTTAAGTGCTAGACCAATCCTAAGCGGCCATGCATTATTTTTTTTCTTTGCCTTTATCCTTTCGGCAGTGAGTGTCTCGCAGCTTGTAGCTATACATAGTATAATTTTGGGGTATAAAAAGAGTATCTAAGAAAGGCAGAGTCTCTCAGAAGCAAAAATGCGCAGCGGTTCAATCTTTGAGACATATTACTGCCATCAAATTAAAAATGACCTTATTTTTCCATTAAAAATGGTACATTTCCTCAGTTTAAACATTTGATGTTTTCTATGCTCTACTGTGAATAAAATATGGGTTTATGAAATTTGCATATCATTGCATTCTGTTTTTGTTTACATTTTACACATTTTGACAGTTGTTGCGTCATCCTCATTTTTTTTTTTTTTTAGCTGGAAACCCCCACAGATGCCTTTTCTTTCAGCAGAAGGACAGTTTGAAATTATGTCTCTGTGCCATGCATGGGGTTTATTCATGTAAAAAATCAGGTTGTTGGTGTTGCCATCCATATGGAGATCTGCAAATAGAGTCTCTGGAATTTGTGTCAAGATCTTTTTGAAACTTTCCATTAGGGCTTTTCATAATCAATTAGATGGCCGATTATCATAAATTTTTTCTCTCGATTGGTCGATTAATCGGATTGGGCTGGGCAAACTTTCAGTACGGTTTGTTTTGTTTATTTAAATGATAATGGCACACTTATATACCACTTTCATCCAAAGCGCTTTATACTGTGTCTCATTCAACCATTCACACACCAATGGTAGCTGCCATGCAAGGCGCTAACTTGCCATCGGGAGCAACTTGGGGTTCAGTGTCTTGCCCAAGGACACTTCGCATGTGGAGTCATGCGGGCCAGGAATCGAACCGCCAACCCTACGATTAGAGGACAACCCGCTCTACCAACTGAGCCACAGCTCCACTAACTGAGTGTTACAAATATAAACTTCAGATTAAAACTTAACACAACTGTTTGTCCAAAACAGTGAAGAACCCAATACACACACCAGAATATATATTATTAATTTAGGACTGTAGTTTAATTCGGTGCTTTTTTGCATCCATAATAATAATGTATATATATAGTATTTATGCATTATTTTTATGGATGCACAAAAAACACAGAATTAGACTACAGTCCTAAATGAATAATAAAAACTCACTTTCACTGCACCTTGTGTATCAGCGTGTTTACACAGCACATGATCAACAATGCAGCCTCGTTACAAACACATCACTTCCGTTATAATAAACGACAATAGTTACACTGCAAGCCCGCGAATACAGCATATAATGACAATAAATATGATTTAAAGTGCAGACCAACTAATCGATAATGAGATTCGTTGACAACGATTTTCATAATCGATTATTATTGATTTTATCGATTAGTTGTTACAGCTCTACTTTCCATGCAGTTTCATTTGAAATATCTTTCGAGTAGCTCATTGGAATGGCCTCCATTTTAGGTTTGTGTGGGCCTAGGGTTATGGGCCATTTGCACCTGTACTTGAAAAGACGTTTTCACACCATCCTATTCACACCAGGTCAACTGGTCAGGTACAGCTGAACCCTCATAGAGCAACTGTTCAGTGTGGATAAATATGTGGTGGAAAGTAAAAGCAATTATATTAATAATTACTTGAGTAATAGTAATAAAGTATAGGATGAGAAGACTACTCAAGCTACTAGTTACTTCAGATCTGATTAAAATAAAGGGAAAATCCTGAATTTCAGACTATATGGAGAACTCTCTCTCTGTCTCTCTGTCTGTCTGTCTGTGTGTGTGTGTGTGTGTGTGCGCGCGCGTGCGCTCTGACACGCTCATATCTATCCCTTCTCCAGGACGCTAAAAACGTGAGCGGTTGTTGTCAGACCACTGCAGCGCATAGCGAGACTCGCAACCTCATTTTATGTTATTTAAACTAATTATTAAAACTACATATATTCATTAATATTTAACAGTAATGGAGGAACGGCAGAGAATATAGTGAAGTAAAAGTACAATTCTGTGAATAAAAATGAACTTGAGTAAGAGTACAAGTATGGCCGGTTTATTATTAAAAGTATTTAAAAATAAAAAATAAAAAGTTACTGAAGTAAATGTAACCAAGTAAAATGTAGTGCATGAATATAAACCCACCTTGTGAATATACTCTTTCAGTAACTACACATTTGATAAATGTTGCCACATGTTTAAATTAATACATAAAATGTTTGAATATTTGGTACAATTTTGATCGATTCACACAGTACAGTACAATATAACTCAATTCAATCATGTGGAACCAATGTAGGAATTTTAATCAAGTAAATTCAGTGAGCTTTTTTTAGTGTGTGGACTTCTGTGTTCATTTTAAACCAGTTCTTAAATGACTTTTAATCAAGAAAAGAACAAAAGTTTCCATTGGCTATAAAGGAGAAGATGGAATTAATTCAGCGTTACCTTGAAGTTTTTACAGTTGAAGAAGAAGATAAAAAATTTTTTAAAAAATACTCATCAAAAACATTTGACTGAGATGGGACTCGAACCCCGGCTACTGGCATACTAAATCTGCATGTTACCACCCAAATACACATACCAAACATAAAATGTAATTACCTACTACGTGACTCAACCACGCTCACGCTAGTAATTAAAAACTTGTTTAAATAAGGTTCATCTTATGAGAAACACATTCCATTTTTTTCAGGCTCGACAACATTTAATGTCCACTGCTGCTTGTTGCAAAACGGTTCTGAGAGGTTCACAGATCCGTGGGCCAAGCACAAGCAGATCATGGGCTTCATTACGAGAAACAGCACGGTTTGGTTGGTAAAAAAATATATGTGTATACAGTATATGTCCAGGCAAAACTACTATATCTACTAGCAAGCCGTGTTTATTCAAATGAAACATGACTGCCCCCTACTGGTCTTGTATTTCCTGCACCCGCAGGAAACAACATTCACAGGGCAAGGGTGACAGGCTCACAATCCAGCATTCGAAGAAGACTTTAAGTACAGAAATGTATACCACAAGATGCAAACCACCCATGTGCTGTAAGAATCAGAAGGACAGATTTAAACTGGCAAAGAAATACAGAAATGAGCCACAAAAGGAACCAAGATTAACTGCTACCAAAGTGATGGAAAGGCCAAAGTGTGAAGAAAGAAAGGATTTGCACATGATCCAAAACACAGAATGTCAGTCAAGCATGGTATAGGCAGTGTCCTAGCTTGGGAGAAGCATGGCTGCTTCTGGATGGGCTCACTGATCTTTATTGATTATGTAACTCATGATGGTAGCAGCAGAATTCATTCATAAGTCTACAGATAAACAATATATCTTCCAATTTATAGAGAAATGCATCCCAATCTAATTGGGAGGAAATTAATCATGCAGCAAGACAATGATCCAAAACACACTGCCAACACAACAAAGGACTTCATCGGGGGGGAAAGTGGAAGGTTTTAGACTGGCCAAGTCAATCAAACATCCTTAACCCAGTTGAGCATGCAATTCACCTCCTGAATAGGAGGCTGAAGGGAGAAACCCCCCAAAACAAACAACAACTAAAAGAAGTTGCAGTTCAAACCTGGAAAAGAAACACAAAAGAAAAATACAACAGTTTGGTGATGTCAGTGGGTTTGAAGCAGTCATTGCAAACAAGGGATTTGCATCCAAATATTAAGCGTTATTTACTTTACGATGGTCTGTTCCTATAGTTTTGCTCACCTAAAAACTGTGTTGTCTGATACAAAAAGTATGTGCAAAGGCTGATATAGGTCTATGGGTGCATCCTAAACTGTATTAAAGTTTGGAAAAAGGAAATTACCGGTCACTCCTGCTGATTTATGATGGATGAGAACATGCTTCAGGTTAACATATATTCATTGTTATATTCATTGTACAGCCCTACACTAAAGACATTTTGAGAGGGTTTGAGGTCAAAAGATGAATAGGAGATGACGGATAAGAATTTCAGCTTTCATTTCCTGATATTTTTACATAGCTGTGTGAAATGACTTAAAACATGGCACCTTTGACTTGACTTAAAACCACCCAATTTTTAGGTGAGCAAAAGTATTGGAACAGGTATGTAGTCAACCTAAACTACACTTAACATTTGGTTGTATATTCCTTGCTTGCAACAACTTCATCAAGCTGGTGGCCCACTGACATCATGTTGCATTCTTATTTTGTGATGCTTTTCCAGGCTTGTACTGCAGCTTCCTTCAGTTTGAAGTTCCTTCAGATAAGATTGGATGCATTTCTCGGTAAATTAGCAGACAATGTTTCTATAGACTTCTGAATTCATTCCGCTTCTACCATCACGAGATACATAATCAAGTAACTGGCATGCAAGCCCAGGCCATGACACTATCGCCACCATACCTGACAGATGAGCGCATTTTAGATCATGAGCATATCCTTTCTTTCTCCACACTTTGGCTTTTCCATCACTTTGGTAGCGGTTAATCTTCGAGATCCGAAGAACTTCTGTGGCTCATCTCTGGATTTCTTTGTGAATTCCAATCTGGATTTCCAAATCTTACTTCTGTTGAGTGGTTTGCATCTTGTGCCAAAATAAAATCTAAATCTGCTTTACCGTGTCGGTTCGGTTGCATTATTAAGACCTTTGAAACACAAATTTAAGACAATTTAAAGCTAATTAAGTCCTTATTTTTACATCAAGGAATTTAAGACATTTTAAGACTCTTAAGGACCCACGGACACCCTGTGTAAGGAGCCGTTCATGTAACATTAATGGAAGGAGTATCCACTGTTAGCATTTTACAGATAAAGCTTTTCCTTTATGTTTTCTGACATGGTGGACAGTATCTCTCACATGACAAGCCCCACTTTTTTTTAACTTCAACAGTGAGTTAAAAAGAGAGGACAATTAAGGAACAGCTGTTTATAGCTGCTACAAGGCGATAACAGGGACTAACCTGAAAGCTGGTCAAAGCAGGGATCTTATCACATTCTTTCCGCATGTCTTCCCAGTAATGAAGGTGGAGAAGACTGGGAATTCCCTGAAGGATGACAAATGGGTCATATGTATTTGAAGAACTGGCGATGCTACAGGAAACGGTGAAAATATTTTTTTCTTTATTTCATACCTATATTATTGTTGTTGCAGTTACTATGTATTTTTTCAGCCTACTCATTTACATATTTTAAATGTTCCAAACTGTACATACAACTGTACCATTGTTCATCATAAAAATTAAAAAAACCTTGAACTCAGTTTAAGGCAGGTGTCATCCTTATTGATGACAGTAAATTCCACCAATACAGTATTGTGAAAGCATTTATTCAGGCTGTTAGAGCTGATGGCTGGTGATGACAGAGTGTGGAAATTATGGATGCTGGCATTGGTGCCCTTAAGTTACAGAGGTTAGTGACCCATCACCAGCTAAGCCAGCACCACTTAGACATCTCTTACAGTCTACCCCAATATGACAGAGAGTGAGTCAGCTATCCCTAAACAAAGAGAGCATTTATTCCGTCAGCGTAATTTTATTTCATATTGTCCAAAACCCCTATGATTTCACTCTGCAACTATGCCTTCTATTGGCCATTGCTTCTTCCACTGTGAAGAACTTCAGTGTTCCACTGACAGTGTTAAGACTGTGCAGAGCCATTTGACATTGTGGCTGCACAAATACTAGAGGTTTTGTCTTTGAATATACATGGAAAATATGTCAATGGAAGTGTGTGTGTAGCAAAGTCAGAGAAAGCAGAATTCCCCTAACTAGGGTGCAGTCCTGAACCTTACCCTCTCCTAATATATCAGCTCAGAGAGGAAGCACCATGGCAGCCATCCAATGAGCCAAACACTTCACAAAGATTCATAAATCACTTCTGTAATTCATAAAAGGCTCACAGTTACCATGCACTTATAAAAGTCAGCATGTTTCCTCTAGCCTCACCTTCAAATACACCCTCAAAATTCAGGTTTAAAATGGATCACTGTTCCTCAGTGTAACCGTACAGATCGGTCTGTCTGAAGTAGCATTGATAAATCACATGAGATATGCTGACCCTCCCTGCAGCTGCAGGCCTATTGTGGACTTTATTATCCTGTTAGGGTGAACAAGACTTTGAGGCAAAAGCATAACCTGAAATAAGATAAGTTGACCAACTGCTGATGTTTGTAGTCCACTGCACTCTTGTCTTGCCCCAAGTTGCCAGTGGGTAAGAGTCTTAAACATTGGTACAGTTGGCATGTGTAATGGATAAAGTGGTCACAAGCAAAATAGAAGGTGACAGTATAGCACACAAAGTAAAACAAGGCTGTTTCAAGATAAATCCAACATGTTGTAATCTCAGAATTAAAAACAACCAATAGTAGGGTTCAAACAACTTTTGTTGTATGACTTATCTAAATCATCTATTAATTCAAGTGTGGTAACGCCAAAAGCCAGAGCAAATAGAGTGCTTTTTGCTGACCTGCAGCCCTGACATGTTTGCAACAATTGTGATAGGCCCAGTCTTGCAGAGAGCTCAAGATGAAAATATTCTTTCTTTTAGTGCTACATTCTGTAAAACACTGGCCATTCAAATACTCCATGGTCAAATAAAAGATAGTAGATTGGAGAGTGAAGTAGTCATCTTCACATTTGATTCATGTGTCATTAGGAAATGTACAAGACAGGAGATCTTTGTTCTTAACACTTTTAAGCTCTTCCATATGCTGAAAGGGAAAGACCAGGGAAACAATAACTATGATTCAAATCTGCTTTTTCAAATAAAAAGATAATCCCACACATGAAATAGCTCCAGAAGGAGAGTTATTCCCCTTTACACCTGACACACTCCTCTAAAACATTATGAACTGCACATGCTGTTTCTATCCTGCTTGTTTATTTGATACTCATTGTTTAATGATTCATTTACAACAAATTTAGTTTCAAATTTAGAGCTGCAACAACTACTTGATCAAATCTATAATAATCGATTATGAAAATCGTTGTCAATGAATCTCATTATCGATTAGTTGGTCTGCACGTGGGACGGGGTACATTTACTCATTACGTTACTTCTGTTCCAAAAACATGCTTTGGTGAGTAAATACTACAAGTTGTGTGCCAAATGACATACTATACACTTACACTATGTATTATGAACTCTACAGACACCCAGAGTCACCGACAATTACATTCTTCAGTTTACTGTTTACGTCAGCGTTACCTTTTATTCCCAACATGACCTCAGTCACCATCAGACGGAGGCGAAATTGTAAAGTGACTGAGGAAGAAAGTCCTCTAAGACAGGGGAAATTTTATATTAAACACTGCAGAGATCAAACAGTGTACAAGCACAAACTTGTGCTTATATCCAAAATACTCCACTGTGTGCAAGGGGTTGGGGAAACTGGTGCAAGTTGCTTAAAAGGTTTAGTTAAATTTAAGTTTGTCATTATATGTTGTATTTGTGCATTTGCAGTGTAAATTCTGTCGTTTATTATAACGGAAGCGATCTATTAGTAACGAGTTCGCGTTGCTCCACACGCGCAGTGTAGACGCGGTGATACACAGTGGGAGCACGAGTAAGATCTGTAATGTCTAATTAGAACACTACAATCAAAAGTAGGGATGTCACGATACCAAAAATCTAGTAGTTGGTACCGGTACCACCAAAAGAACACGATACTCGATACCAAAGTCAATACCACGGTGTGGTATAAAAAAATGAAATAAATAAAAAAAAATTAATAAATAAAAGAACTCTCCTGGAGGACATCCTCCTCTGGCTGATACTGGCAAAGAGAGAGGGGGGGAGGGGGGAAGAGTGGGGGTATTTTAGTTATCAAACACTGTCTAACAATGAATGGAGGTGCACTGTGCACACACACACACACACACACACACACACACACACACACAAACACAGACACACACACACACATACACATACACATACACACACACACACAGATGTGCACATGCACACACACACACCTTATACTCTGAGTGCAAGCATTAGTTTAAATTCACTGATATGGTGGCAGGCCAAACCGATTTATTAAAAGCATGAACATTTGAATAATTATTAGTGACATAAGGCTACATTTAGCTGACAGGACATGGGCCGAATCGCCATGCATGGTGGCCTATTCGGAGGTAGTTTATAACATTGCAATGTGTTAGCATCGTTAACAAATAACAGGCTATCGCAAACATTATATGGAGCATAACGTTAGCTGGTTTCACGGCTACAATGCCAGCTGCCTCAAACAAATATAATATAGGACTGTCTTTCAGGTGCTTCGCCAAATTCCAGGTGTTTCCTCACTTTGTTTGAAATGAACGATAGCATCGGTCGCACAACGGAAATCGATACTAGCTTTCCTCTCTTTTCCTCTCAATGAGTCGGGGCAGAGCTAAACTTGTTAAGCTGAGTTAATCTTCTGTAGTTTTTCCCATGTGTTTGTAGGCGTTCTTCTTCTTCTTCACCACTTGTGGACCGACTAAAACACTTGCGTGTATTTGCTGCCCCCATCACGTCCGGATGAATCGCAACCCCGGTACCTCGTTACCACCGACCAACCCTACTGCAGAAAAACAAGTACCGTCACGTTTTAAGAACGTTGTTACTGACTTGCTACCGAAGTATCGGTTCTCGTGACATCCCTAATCAAAAGTAAAATAATATGTCTAAAGGCAGTGAGTAACAGAAACCAGTTTTTATTATTAATTTAGGACTGTAGTTTAATTTAGTGCTTTTTGTGCATTCATAAATAATGCATAAATACTGAATATTACATGTTACATTTATTTAATTTATTTATTTTAGTTTATTATATGTAAGTATTTATGCATTATTTTTATGAATGCACAAAAATCACTGAATTAAAACCAAAACCAAGTAGAACTAATTAAACCTAACAGAAGATATAAAAACAAGAAAAAGAGGAACTGGGCCCCAATTCACATGTAAATCAATTTGGCAGCAGGATTGTTAAAAAAAAAATAGAGACTGGAACAACATGCATGCCTCCCTAGAGACTTTTCTTTCTTTCTTTCTTTCTGTCTCACTCTATAAAAAAACAAATTAGCCAGGCTGAATTCCAGATATTCCAGAGAAGGAAGAAGCAGGAAGTTTGCACTGTACCACCAAACAGTGTTGTGAATGACTGGCCCTTTACCTATAGCCAGGGTGAGGCAGAGAGCACACTAACCTTAGCAGACAGAAAGAAGAGAAGATAATGGAGGGATTGGTTAAGCTGCTTGACAGAACCAATATGTGGCATTAAAATTATTTTCTGTCACTGTGTGAGGGGTGTACTCCAGTGTGTTTAGTTGGCCTAGGATGGTTAAAAAATAAAAAGATAAAAAATAAATAAAAAATGTGGTGGGTAGCTCTGTGGTCTTAGAGGAACTATGCGTTAGCCTTTTCTCACCTAGATTTGACTAAGTGAATTAGTTAGTGACAACTAATTTGTGAGAAAATAGGGTTGGAAAAATCCCAATACTTAAAAGGTTTAATGTGGTGCTGTTTAATGAACCCAAGGCAGATACTGATCCTTTTTGGAGCCAATAGCAGACAGGATATATTTTTTGGCTGTGTGATATTTACAGGGTGATTAATCTTCCATGCTCAATCTTTGTTTAAGCTTTAGTGACAGAGTGAGTGAGCTGCTTTATGCAGAAATGCCTAAGGAACCACCAGGTTGTCTTTAAGGGACCTCATGCGGAGGAAAAACACTTCACTTGTTATCTGCTCCTGGAAGTGCAGAAACAAAACAGCAACATTTTGTCATTCCTGTGCAGAGCACTGTGCGAAGAAAGCAGCTACCAAAACAAAGTACTTCCAGGGCCCAAGGGATTTAAAATATACAAACCTTCCCCATGTGGTGTCTTGTTAGGAGTGTTCGCTTCATAAAGACAGGCTTTTGTCAGTAAACAAAAGAGTGGAATGTGGGATCAGAACCTCAGAACAAGAGTTTGGGGGAAATGAAAAGTAAGTCCATTTAAGATCCATTCTACAATTCACCGACCGACCCAAGCAGGTTTATGTTACAGGAGTACTGACTCAGGTGGATGAAACGGCTCCTGAGGGGCCCCTCCACTTAAGGGTCGTAGTCAACTGCACACTTCAACCTGCAGTGGCGCCTGTGGCCACAGAACTAAAGGATCAACTTGAGGGAGAAAACTGTTCGCACAGGCTGGACCCAAATAACATTCTAAAGTAACAATTTATGTTAGACACAATGACATAACATTTTTCGACTAAAAGTAAACTGGGTTCCCCACTTCCCTTAAAGAGTCGGAATCCGTGACAGAACAGCAACAACTAAATGAATATGTGAAAGTGCTTTCCTGAGAGCCGAAGCCGCCTGTTCGAAAGATTTTGCATATGCAACCACAAATCACCCTCTACGTGGCACGTTAACTAGAAGAGGTACAGGCTACTCACATTTCTCGTTGTTTCCCTCCATGTGTGAAGTGTCATCTAAACATCCCTGACTTTTCCAACGTGAGCATTTTCCTCCGCGCGCGCAGCCGTTATGACAGAACCAGCCCTCTACAGCTCAAACATTCCCAATGAAGATGCGCTGCTTCCCCTCAGCGTGGCACCTGGGTCCTAGTGCAGAGTAGTTCCGGCTCAAACACCACCGAGCGCCTTCATGAAATTAGTGATGAACGAATCTTTAATATGACTCGGGAACAACGAATTGTCTAAGAGAGTGATTCGTTCATTTTGTGTTGACTGCGCATGCGCTGTAACATCCCCAAAGGTTCTGTACAGGAAACAGAAATGATTAGCTCACCTCTCTAGTTCAACACATCACAGCCCCACTGCATTCAGCCTATGGGGCGGTCACTGGATGAACCAAGGACTCAAACCCGAAGATTCGAGAGGTGATTTAAGAGGCGGACTTACCATTAGGCAAAGGTCAGCAATTACCTTGGGTACCAAGGGCCCCGAAAACGCTACATAAACTTGTGGTTAAGAAAGTTTTATTTTTCTTTTCGCTAATTAATGTTTTTCTAAAAATCCATATGCTAAAATGCCATCAGGATGCTTAATTTATGAGTGTACCAGCCCACCCACCCCAGTACACATGACATTGGACTATTCCACAATTTTACTGCCCAACTGGAATTATTCAGGAAGAAAGTCAACTCGTGCAAACATCAGTGACGTCACATGTAGTGTACAGACAGAGCAAAAATCAAGCGAAGCAGCAGTGCTGAAAAAAGGAGAACTTGGGAGGAAAGCAAAAAGTTTATCAAAGCCTATGAAGTGTTTTAACTTAACAGATTTTGCCTTTGGTGTGAAGGCAACGCTCTAGCATTACAGCCAAAGAACAGCGAGGCTGAGACAAGCAGCAGGGTTCATTCATTCTCTCTCTCTCTCTCTCTCTCTGTCACTCCAGATGAGACCCTGAACTCTGTAGACATGACCATATGTGAGTTTAATGTCACATGATGATGATAGTGGGCCATTCAGATGTGGTTTCGTGTTCAGTGCTACTTCAAATAAATGTGTTTAAATATTACCACAATTTAGAAAAAGGAAGAATATTTTAATAAGCTGTTGTCCTACTGTACCATACAGCGAGGGGGGGGGTAAATTTACTAGATGTGAATTCATGTTAGTGTTAAAAGATTTCAGTCCTGATTCAGGAGTTGTACGAAAGAACGACTTTTAAAAACAGCAAGTCACTAACATGAGCTGACCACCATAAATGTAGCGATAAATTAATACTGTGAGTAAATATAATTAAAATAAATGTTCTCTTTTTATTGTGATCGACCTCATCATAAAATATGTTATGAAATTAAGTGTGATTAAATCATTTTTTTAAATTTATGCTCATATATAATACTAAAGTTATTTTAGTTAAATGAACAATAAATACTTTTTTCTTGTATACAAGGCACCTTTAATTTTTTTCAGAAAGAAAGCATAAACCCTAGCTTTGATCCTGTATCTGTTATGATTGTTGACCTATTAAACATTATTTTCTAAGCATATCTATTGAGCCGTAATTTATTTGACAATACATTTTCCACCAAATTAAAGCCAATGGTATGAGCCTCTGATGTACATTCACCTGCCATTCATGCAATTATCCAATCAGCCAATCATGTGACAGCAGCACAATGCATAAAGTCATTCAGATACATGAAGGTAAGTAAAGAGTTTCACTTATTGTTCACATCAAATATCAGAATGGGGAAAATGTGATCTTAGTGATTTTGGTGTCAGATGGTCCTGATTGAGTATTTCATGGGATTTTCATGCACAATAGTCTCTAGCGTTTACATAACTACCTCAGTGAATGTGCTTTCTTCAATATTATGGGCATTATATTTTATGAACTGGTCAGGGCTATGCAACATCTGTTCAGGTTGATTTTCACTTGTTAGTATTACTGTCCTGCATTTGACTAGTTATTAACTGAGTCAGTTCCACATAGCCCGCCAACTAGGTGAGTAACAGAGCTTGTGGCTAGTGTTAGCATTGTTGATTTGCACTCCATCAACATACTATGAAATGCCTGTTGCTGATCCTGCTAATATAACTGGATTTAATTAACTGGATTTAATCTAATTTTATCCTGCTTTTTTGCATCTCCATCTTTTGGAGAGGATATTCCCAGTAGTGGAATGTAACAAATTACATTTACTCAAGTACTACTTAAGTACAAATTTGAGGTACTTGTAATTTACTTGAGTATTTCCATTTTATGCAACTTTATACTTCTACTCCACTATATAACAGAGGCAAAAACAGTACTTTTTTTTTAACACCACTACATTTGTCACTACATTATACATTTTCATATCCTTCCTGTACAATGAAAGCTTTGCAGCTCCAAATGTAGTGATTTTGAATGTTTATGATAAACTGAAAGATTAAGTGTTCCTTTATGGATTGAGAAAATTGTTCTACTTCTTAATCTAAATAAACTATTTAAAACCCCCTTGGATTAGCTGTAAAATGCGTTGTCACCAAATACACCAAACAGGGCTGTTTTTCTGAGCTCATGAAAAGCTGACTTTTTAGAGATATGTGGTTCTCACAGGATAGTGACACTATAAACATATGATGATCATATAAAATATAACATTGCTGTAGATTAAACTACCCAACAGTATATAAAGTAGTTAAAATTAGCTCACCCTTAAACATCGACATCAGTAAAATGCAACATATACATTAATGCAGCAGTAATATTAATCCAAATACATCATATATAATAGTAAAACACTGACAGGGACCATTTTACTGCACAATGAGTAAGTTTACTTTTAAGTACATTTTGCTGATAATACTTAGATACTTTTGTTTAGGTAAGTTTCTGAATGCAGGACTTTTACTTGTAGTGGAGTATTTTCATAGTGTGGTATTAGTACTTTTACTTAGGAAAAGGATCTGAATACTTCTTCCACCACTTGGTATTCCCACTGGAGAGTGGAGACACAACATACCTTTTTCTCTGTACTTTCCGTCAGACTTCCTCCAGGCTATACTGAAGGGGTAGCCAAAGATAACCATGCTAATCCCAGAAAACAGTCAGAATTATTCTCCAGATGAATCAACAACTTCACAGCAGACATGGCTCAGCTGAAATCAATGATCCAGGATCTTACATTATGCAATTCATGGTTTTATAGATCTGTGGCCAGTCATCTTTCTCATCCCTTCTCAGAGGAGCCCTAGCGTGCCATTTCTACAGCTGCTTCTGGGAGTTAATACAGGCTGATAATTATAGGCAGTTCTAGACCCTATTATTCATCTAATTCCCCCTAAACTGCTCCTCCTGAAACTTAAGACATTTCCTTTAATAATCCTTTGTAATCCTTTTTTTTTTTTTATCAGCAATCAGCATGACAGTTGACAAAAGCAGCAGTGCAGCAATAAGTAATCTGCAAACTGTCCACAGACTCCTCTCCCCCATTTTCTGATTGCTTGGTTAAACGAAAACCAAAGCTTCAGGTGCAGAGCTTTCCAGAATCTTTGCTCTGCTCACTGCATGATTCACATAATGTTGGTGAATGGTTGTATAATGCTTGTTCCATGGCAACTGGAAAGTTTGCATGGTGAATTAAACGTTTTCCCCTTAGGCCTAAAGCCCTTGCATTATTGGTTAAAGTGGACATGGTGTCTGCATGTTATTTGTATTCATCTGATCTGTGCTGTCTACATTAATTTATGTTTACTCTTTACTAACATTTTGCCTTCCAGATAGATGTAGATACATGAACTAATAACAACATTAACATTTCAGAATACAAAGTTTAGTAAGCAATCTGGTTATATGTGAATGCTGAAAAAAGTGTATTATTACATTAGGACGAATTGAGGGCATGACAGAAACATCACATATGAAGACATGGAGGAGAAAACCCCTTTCATCCAGCTCATTCACTTGATAACTTTTTTTATTTTAACTTTTCCCTGTAATTTGAAAAATTGTACAAATAAAAAAGTCACACTCTGTGTTTGCTGGTGATAGTACGAACATGGAGCAGAGGAATGAGAAGATGAAATGAAATTTCATGAGAGCAGGATGGAGAGACCAAAAATATGAGAGAAATATGAGAGACAATATCATGAACGGTCACTGATTCATTACTGATTCACTGACATACTAGCTATACACACACACAACACAAGCATGTACTCACAAACTTGACTTTGTACCTTTGCATTCCTTGTTTGCATTCATTTCTCCTCATTGTTTGCACATCATACATTGGGGTCTGAGCCCCCCTGGCCCCCCGGCCCCTGTCCCCCGTGGTTAAACTCTAGAGACACCCTTGCTGAAAATGACCTACCAATCGAGCCACCATTTTCAACTCTGTTCTGTTCCAGCTGGCAGGCATTTATGACGGGCTCTGCCACTGATTCTGACTACACTGTACAAGATTTTAGCAAGTAGGCCACAGAGACCTGCTTGTGGCCCGAAGATGGCTGTTAAGACCTTGGTTCTTACTGCTACTTTTACTAGACATTGGATCAACTTGGTGGATTCCAACAGATGCTGGGATTTGAGCGAGGTCATGTGGGACTGACCCCTGAGACTCTAGCAGTCCAGGAAACACTTCTGAATGGAAGAGCCTCTAGCGTTGCCTGCTATCTAGGATTTGAACTTTGCTCCAGTAACTGCTAAACAGCAGCAAGCCCCCACTGACTCAAAAGGTGTATAGCAGACATTTGTAATGGTGTATAGCAGCCATTGCAGTGCACAACAATACTGTAGATGATATCTACAGGCTTATTACTGCTTTTCTAGGGTTAGGGAGAGCCTGGTGTGGGACCTCCACCTTGTCCCATAAAGACCTTCCTCATGCTCTTATGCATGAGGCTGACCTGAAGTAGGTGTCTCTAAAACTGCCTTCTTTCTTGCAATCACTCTCTTTACATGCATCTCTGGTCAGATGACTCTGCGATGACCTTGTGACTTGGGTCTTGGGCAGGCCACAATCGCTGCTGTCTTATCAATTTAGGGATGTACCTGCCCATTTCCCAAGTAGAACCTTAATAACAAACCTTAATAATATTAATGCTTAACTATTACCATCATTAAGATAAACAAGATTATTAAGTTAAATCAAGATGGGACATGCAGTTATAGGAAAATAAATAACAATGGGGTTGTATGATAAGAAGATCCAGGGGTAAAGCTGTTCCTTGAAGTTTTCCCCACAGAAGAAGCTTCAATAATTAAAATCTTCGGGTAGTAACTTTTGTGGTGGCCTCACACCAGCTGGTAATTTCCTATAGCAGCACCTTCTGTCATGTTTTATTCCTTACTTACGAAAGCATTAGTTAAGTATTAAATTATTATTTGTGGACGCATTGCTACAAAAAAGTCATTACTGGGAACATCTCATAAAATGCAAGGCCTGCACTTTAGAAATGCCTGTATGGATAAAGAAACCCAAAGTAAATGTTTTGCAATGACCATATCAGTCAATGACTTTGAACTCTACTGAAAACTTGTGGTATGAATTGAAGAAGGAAGCCAACATGCACAATCCTAAGAATATACTGTGGTGCTTGAAATTTTATGAACCCTTTAGAATTTTCTACATTTACGCATAAATATGACCTAAAACATCATCAGATTTTCTAAAGTCCTAAAAGTAGATAAAGAGAACCCAATTAAATAAATGAGACAAAAAAAATTATACTTGGTCATTTATTTCTTGATGAAAATGATCCAAAATTACATGTCTGTGAGTGGCAAAAATATGTGAACAGCTAGGATTAGCAGTTAATTTGAAAGTGAAATTAGAGTCAGGTGTTTTCAATTATAACAATCATGCGCGCATAAGCATCCTGTTTTATTTAAAGAACAAGTATCCAGGAAAGTTTGATCTTTTAGGTCATATTTATGCAGATTTATAGAAAATTCTAAAGGGTTCACAAACTTCCAAGTACCACTGTAAAGGAACTTAAAGTATTATACATGGAGGAGTTCCCCCAAATCCTTCTACAAGCATATTTGAGGCTGTATGCAACTTGCATAAATAGGTCTCATTCTGAGTGAAAAACCTGTGCCATCACTCCCCTGTACATTGCACACACAGGTCTCTGTGGCCTACTTGCATTGCATTTGAGGGAGGATTACACAAAAAGTGGGAAGTTGGAGCAACAAAAGGAAGGAGAAATGGAAAGTGTGGCTGATTACAAATTTCACTTGATACACTAAATTTTGGGTCATTAGCAGCAGCCAATTAATGTTGTCCAGGTGTACATTAATAGCATGCATTATGATAGGAGCTTTATAGACAGTGTTGCAAGGTGTGTGGTTTTCCCACAGAATTGGGGTTTTTATGCCAACAGGGTGTTTTATTCACTCTCATAATTGTCTTTAATGCTAGCACGGTAGAGTAGTGGGTAGCTCTGCTGCCTTAAAGATGCTGGGTCCCTGATTCGATCCTGAGCTCGGCTTACTGTCTGTGTGGAGTTACACTTCTCCCCATGTTCACATGGCTTTCTTTCATGTTCTCTGGTGTCCTCCCACTGTTTGAAAACATGTTGGTCGGTTCATTGCCTATACTAAATTGGCTCTAGGTGTGAATGTGCATGGTGACCTGCAATGAACTCTGGCGTCTCACCTCACACCCAGTGTTCCCGGGATTATGTACAGATCTTGGGTGAGCTGGCTGGGTGAGAAGGTTCTGGTAACTGATTGCAGTATCCGAGTGGTATTTATTGCAAATACTGTGTGCTATGTCACTACAGTATGTAACCTTGGTTGAGATGTGTACTGAGTGGTATTCATATATTTCACAACTCATCTGGTGGTAATCCAGGGTTGACAGAACTACAGTTACATATGTAACTAATCTGCATTCTGAATCTCAGAAAGTTTATCCTCCTTTACAGTGGCAAACAAATTCGAAATACACCAGAAAACCAGCTTTATTTAAATATAAGATAGCTACATAACTTGTTGAAACAAATAAATAAAGTTAACTAGATAGGTAGCTGTACTGTTTAAAAAAGGAAGAATCAAAAAATATTTCCACTCTCCCACTAACTACCCTGAAGTTGGTATAACACTTTATAACATACCAGTGGCCAAAAAACAAAACCAAACAAAAAAACATTAACAAAGGTGTAAAACAGAGACATTTCATCTGATGGTTTGTGATGTCCAAATCTAACATAATCTACACAATGCACACAATTATCCAGTGGTATTACAGACTTCACTATTAGGTCCCAATTAAGTGCAATAGAGGTCTTTTTTTTGCAATGGATGTACCCTTGAGTAAAATAACATTGCTCTGATTGTCAAAAATTGATAATCATGCCTGTAATATGAAAAGAAACAAATGCAACATAACAACACCTTAATGCCATAAACCCAAATGTTGCATGCCCTGTTTTAAAAAGAGACTAATTTAAATGTCGATAAACAGACATTCTGTTTCTGACAGAGAAATAAAGAAATAAGAAAACCTAAAACATACCCCTTACTACTGATGTGTTTTAATGCTTTGTGTCCGTTAGTGTGTGAATATTCCTTAAGGATTCTGAAAACAAATTACCTAGATACTGATAACTACTGCTACCCTTCAAAACTCTTTAGGATGGCACAACACATTCTTTAGACTGTGTCTACTAAATAATTGCATTTGTTGAAAAACAGTTACATTCAGTGTTTAGGCCCAGGACCCTGAATCATCTATAGCATGGATAGTGCTCAATCCCTATTTTTTGTGTAAATCACACACAGTACTGAGACTTTGGTTTTCATTTTCATGGAAAAGCTTGCATGTTTCTATTAACCTTAATTATTATTCAGCTATGTGTTTCCATTGTAAGCAAAAAATGGTCCATAAAGTCAAATAAAATATTACTTTACAAGTGTAATATACAAGACAGGAACAAAAAAAGGATCTCAGATTATATTGTTAATATAATGTCTACATTCTAGTCACTCTGCTGGTGCATAAGTTAACACAAAATATAAGGCAAAACTCCCAAATTTTTACATTTGATTCTCTATTCTTGTCAATACGAAATTAGAAGAAATCTCTTAAAGCAACAAGAATCGAACATGACTTCTAGCTTTCCTCTTTATTTAAGACTGTTGCTCTCTTTTTCTTTCCTACACTCAGTGATACTACATATGTGCCTGGCACATGTTCAGCAGCACTGCTGTTGCTCAGTCGGCTTATGAGTATGTGGGCAGAAAAAGTGTGTCGGCTGGTTCTGGACAGGTGTCTCTATCTCTGCATGTAGGAAGCAGGAACATTTAGAATAGCCTAGCCTGTTTCTTCATCTCATTCCTCTTCCACAGTGCCAGTCGGTCAAACTCGGCCATGGTCATACCAAACACCTGGTAGAACTCCTCAGGAGACAGATGCCTCTGAAAGAAATTACAGGTGTGTGTTAAAATATTGTGCCGTTTAATTGGAGACATGTTGTGTCCCTGTAAAATATTGAATTCATATGACATAAGCCCAGTATTCACAGGATAGGCTCTGTATCCACTGTTTACTGAAAATGAATGAATATTGCATAAGTGAATTTTAAAATGACTCACTTCCAGTCTGGCTCTATCTACATCTTTTGGCAGCCTGTTTCGCCCCCTGGTGGTCACAATCAGCGCCTCATATGGGTAAACCTGTAGGGACAGTTGCATTAATCACACAGGATATACCTGTAATTTTGTTATTGTACGTTTGATTTTAAGTTAGAAATTACGCAGGTGCAAGCTGCATTAAATAGCTATTTTTTTTGTTTATTTATTTTTTTTTTTTTTAAATTTCATTACTTTTTATATGAAACAATGTTTGACATGAGGAAAGAAAATATAGTGATGGCCATCATCTACTACTATATCTTATGGATTATATAATATTTTTGTTCATATAAACTATGGTTGTCAACCCATTTACTGCCATTCACACATTTGTTTGATATTAAATCCAATGTATTTAAATACAGTTTTTCAGCACTATCTGGCAAATTAAGTGCCACTCAATTCAATACAATTAATTTTCAGTAGATTTTAGAATTATATGCATATTTTCACAAGTAATACACATTATTCTGAGTACCTTACAATGTTTTTTATGAGTTCCTATAAAACCAATTTCCTTTGTTTTATAATACGTAAATGAACTTTCAAACTATTACTTTCATCCTATTTTGTGTTTATATATTATTACCAAAATATGTCTTAATAGAGATGACATAAGGGTAACAGGATTAATGACAGCAACAACAATTCAGCAATTCAGCTGTTTACAATAATGGCCGCTATGCTGTAAATATACTATTTTTCTGTTGTGAACTTCACTCATCATCCACTTTATTAGGAATACCTGTACACATGCACATTCATGCAGTCATCTAATCAGCCAATCCTGTGGTAGCAGCGCAATGCAAAAACAACAACAACATGCAGATATAGGTCAAAAGCTTCAGTTAACAGTTCCGTGAAGACAAAGTCTGATCTCTGTGACTCTCATGGCATGGTTGTTGGTAGACACACGTCACACATCTATAAATTTCCACAGAATGGTGCAAAAAAAAAAAAAAAAAAAAAAAAAAAAAAAACACTGAGTGAGCAACTATTCTGTGGGTGGAAACGCCTTGTTGATGAGAGAAGTCAGAGGAAAATGACCAGATTGGTTCGAGCTGCCAGGAAGGATATAGTAGCTCAAACAATCACTCTTTACAAGCATTGTAGCTACTATATATATATGAGCAGAAGAGCATCTCAGAAAGCACAACATATCAAATATTGAGGTGAATGAGCTTCAACAGCAGAAGGCCACATTGGGCCCCACTCCTGTCAGCCAAAAACTGTAATCTTGGATTATCATGGGCACAGGCTCATAGAAACTGGACAAAATAAAAAATCACCTGCTCTTTTCTTAGTCTTCAACTGTCCAGTTTCGGAGATCGCATTTTGTGTTCGAAGAACATTAAATGTATCTGCATGATTATTATTTTTTTTTTGCATTGTGCTGCTGAGACACCCAACAGTGCCCCCCCCCCCCCCACACACACACACACAATTTTTTTTTGCCTGAAAATTATATTAATACTTTTAAATAATTCTTATTGTAAGTACATACTTCTCCATAAAATCTTCTGTTTAAACAGCTTTTATTTTATTCTTACCAATAATAGGTAAGTAGACATTTCTTTTCACACAATATATGATTAATATGACAATATAATATGCATTTTACGTCAGCATCAACATTCATGAATAAGCAATACTGTTTATGGTTGGGATGTGCAAATATTATTTGTTTTGAGTGTTATTGTACAATTTCTTTTAATGTTTAACTTATCTCATATATACTAAATTTGCTCTTACTTTTACTTATAAATGTCTTCTCTATTATTATAATTTTAGTGGTCAACCATTTTACTGAACATATCAAACTTGTTACCATACAGAGTATCAGTACCAGACACTTCCTGACGGTTCCTGTCTATGTCAGCCATAACTCCTCACATGGTGAAGCACATGGCATAGATGTTGTGAAGAATGGTCACATTCTCAAAATTACAAGACTTAAGGAAAGCATACATTATTTTAAATACAGTCAGCAAAATAACAGAGTTGACAGCAAATGCAGGGGCATACCTATTTTTAATCTAATTTTAATAAGAAAATATAATAAGCAAATATGATGGAAGACATTTCTTACATTTATTTCTAATAGTTATTTCTAATAGTTTAAATTATTGTTTGCAAGAATGGGGATAACAAGTTGGATGTTCTTGGATGTGAAGCCATTCAAGCCTGCTACATTAACTGCTCAAAGACAGGAATCAAGCTACATGGTGGCATTCTTATCAGGAGGTCAGCTCTTGACCTCCCCATGACCCCTGGCTAACTGATTTCCCCATTCTCTGGTTTCTTCCTCTTCTACTCAGCTGGATGTTGCTTTGAGCTCATTATGCTGAAGTACTGTAATTTACCTCTCCTTCGGTTCAGAACTCACCTTGTACTCTGCGCGGGGAAAAGAACATTTAAGAGAAAAGAAACACTATGTTAGCTGCTGTTTATCATGGAAAGTTGTCTAGTTGTCTAAATTTGCTGAATTTACATTAAAATGCCCATAATTTGCACGATAGTTAACCCCATAGCAAAGCTGCTACCACTAACCTCTGATTCCCCAGTTGACCTCATTGCCACTGTCATACTGAAAGTAGTCTGTATTTTGCTGCTGGAAAACAAACATTATTATTTGACATTCAAGGTCAGGTTCACATCAAAGTTTTAAATATTCTATTTGCCAAGCAGCATTTGTATTCATTCACTTGTTGTAATTTATTACCCTGTGTAGTCCATTTCTTCCATATCCTGGTAAAGAGGCTGATTTTGATATATATTCTAGAAAATATCCAGAGAGCAGGCACTGAATAGTATGAAATAAACAAAATGCCATGCAGATCAGCAAGTTTTTCTCTAACTGTAAGTGGACAGTAACGGGTGCTGCTCAAAAAATGTCACAACTCTTCCAGCTTTTCCATCAAACCCTCAATTAATATTCCCCAAACTGTGCCATGTATTGCTTAACCCCCAGCTGAACTATAAAAACCTACATTGAAAAATCACACATGACCTGCTTTTGTTCTAATACTCTCCTACCAAATCCCCCCCAATGCAAGAAGCATTGACTTGCTCACCATTTTCAGCTGGATAGAGTGCCTTTGAAGCTGAAAAAGAACACAGAAATGTGACACTTCCCCATGGTGTCTATACCAGTATGAAATGCAGTTGATTCAGATCATACACAGACAAAGCTGTTCCAGCCATAGAAAAGTTTTGCAGTGTTTGCAAATCAAACTCAAATTGTGCTGTGCAATTTTCATCTTAAGCTACCCTGCATAGACCAAGTCTATATTGTTATACTACAAAAAAGATAGTATAGCTCACCAAATAATAGAACAGACATAGTATAGTATAAAACTGGAAATTTTTACATCTTGTCATGTCAATGCCGTAATCAGTGCCAGACATCAATTCCCAGAACACCTTGTGGCCTACAAACATGGCTGCTCCAGAGTACAAGCTCAGCTGACTGCTGATTGCACTCACCTGGCGATCATCACACACACACACACACACACACACACACACACACACACACACACACACACACACACACACACACACACACACACACACACACACTATAAACAGAAAATGATGTACAACCTGACATACCAATGTGTGTTATGAATAAGATGTCTGAATAAGACAATATCCTGATTAAGGTGTGTACATGAGTTGCTTTTTGAATATTCCTTTCATGTTCCCGTTTTACATGTTATAGAACATAGATCGATTAATGACACACGTCATTACGTCTTCATTATGGTACCATATACAGTTTTGGGTGTTTCATTTTTAATTTTACGAAAGATTCAAGTGCAGTTATTTATTTGTTATGCTACAGGTGTAAACAGACGACTGCTTGAAACAATGGACTGCGTCAGAAACCGCATACTTACCTACTATATAGTAGCCGAAATACATGTATTTTGCCTACTATATAGTAGGTAAGTATTCGGTTTCAGACGCAGCCATGCTCTCTTTTTTGCCGTCAAACGGTTGACCACTGCCGTGGGTGTATGTGTCCTATCGCAAAATGCAAAACTCCCACACGACGTTAATACTGGGATTAAGTTGTGCACATGTCTATAATGCATGTCAATAATGTGACTAAAATAGGAATATCCACTTGTCTTAATTCGATTTGCGTTTATTTTGAGTATGACTTTAGTCGGATTAAGGTAATCAATAATCGCTGTTTACATGGTAGTTTCTTAATCAGAGTATTGTCTTAATCGGGTTAATATTGGATTAATTTTGTCCATATAAATGTAATGTCTGTGTGTTTGATATTCTGATTATTGATTTTGATTTTGTTTCTGGATTTTGGTATTGCCTGATTTATAATCTGTGTGCTGATCACCAGACCCTCTGTCTATTTTTTTCTGGATGGTTTGCCAGTGTTCTAACAAACCCCTTGACCCGCAGCTGCAGCCATCTCTGACACATGACATATATAAATAGACCACAGTTACAAAGGGAAGAGAGACAAGGATCAGGAGTCATGACTGGGGAGGTGGAAGGAAGGGGAATGAGAAAGAGGGAGCGATGCAGAAGGTACAGGGAAAAAATGATCTGTTTTGTGCACTTTCCCATGAGGCACACAGAAATAGAAATGGGGAGAGCAGGTCACATATGCATGCGAGGAGAAAGCAACAGTGAGACACAAAGGAGGGACAGGGAGTGTTCAGGGAGAGGGAGACTAAGAAAGCAATAGAGAGGCAGTGAGAGAAAGGGAAGCAGACTAACAGAGTGCAAGTATGATGTGAAGATCAGGTTGGTGTCCGAATTTCCACTTGTAAGAGAGACACTTTACATTTGTGTTGTGGTAACTCTGCTCTGCTCTCAAACACACTGCATCATGCATTTACTGAAAAGTGTGCCAGGACTTCACTGCCATAATGAGATCAGTACCATATCAACAACTATAACACTATGAGCTGCATTCTGTCTGTTACTAGAATATTAGTAGAGCTGATCAACACACTGAGTAATCTACAAACTGGTCTGTGTGTGTTTTATTTCGGCTGGTTCTCCCCTGAGTGTGAGAGATGAGACCTTCAGGGAAAAGTGGGTTTTTTTTCCACAACAATGGAAATCAACTCCAATGTTGTAACTCAAAACATTTGTGAAATACAAGGTGTTCCATTTTATTTGCATGCTGATATATTTCATTTCTCAAAAAAGCTTCTTATGAAACCAGAAGACAGAGAGAATGATAATGGCACCTGGTATAACAGTGTGTGTGGTAGACCATATTACAAAGCATCAGCATGTATCTATGATGGTTTTAAAAATGCTTGGTAACCAGGTCATTTTAAATGTCTGTTAGTAGTCCATGACTGGAAAATTCTCAGAACTAAGTGTCAAAATATCTTCAAGACTATATAATTTTTCTAGATACCTGGATTATAAGATATCAGCAGCTGATTTACTTACAGCCATTGATGGTGTTGTTGTAGCTGGTGTTGTGCAGAGTCTCCTTGCTCCCAGCACGGGAGTTCCGTGTGCTGCCCCAGGGGTCGTTGTCATAAGAACCAGATCGGGCTTTCATCTCTTCCTTCAGGATCATCCTGCCAATCCCACTCTGGATCTGAAAGGGTGAGAGTGAAATCCACTATAAAGTTCAGTTCTAACAAGGATGAAAAACACTAATTATACCCTTTAATATAGTCAGGTCCATAAGTATGTGCACAGTGTCACAATTTTTGTAATTTTGCCTCTGTACACCACCACAATGGATTTGAAAATGAAGCAATCAAGATGCGGTTGAAGTGTAGACCTTCTTTCAAGTTTAACAAATATATTACATTAACTGCTTAGGAATTACAGAGTTCCTCCATTTTCACAGTCTCAAAAGTAATTGGACAATTGACTGATAAGCAGTTTCATGGCCAGGTGTGGCCTGTTTCCTCGTTATTTCATGACAAATTAAGGAGATAAAAGGTCTGGAATGGAATGTATTTGGTAGCTGTTCATGGGAACTTTCTATCAACAAATTTGGTACATTCTTAAAAAGAAGGAATGCACTGGCAAACTCAGCAACACCAAAAGGCCTGGAATGCCACAGAAAACAACTAAAGTGGATGATCTTTCCTTGTTGAAGGAAAAACCTCTTGATAACATCTAGCCAAATTAAGAACACTCTGCAGGAGGTAGACTTATCATTGTAAAAATCTACAATCAAGAGACGCCTTCATGAATGTAAATACAGACGGTTTACCTCAAGATGCAAACCACTGGTAACCACTAGTAGATTTAGCTAAAAAACCTCTAAAAAATATCCTGACCAGTTCTAATGCAAGATTAACTTGTACCAGAATGATGGGTAGAGAAGAATATGGAGAAGGAAAGGACGGGCTCATGAGCCAAAGCATACCACATCATCTGTCAAACATGGTGGAGGAAGTGTTAAGGCAAGGGCATGTATAGCTGCTAATGGAACTGAGTCGCTGGAGTTTATTGATGATGTGACAGCTGATAGAAATAGTAGAATTAATTCTGTGGTGTATAGAGCTATACTTTCTGCTCAGATTCAGTCAAATGCTGCAAAACTGATTACCGATAACTGATAACTGAAAACTGATACCGCTTCACAGTACAGATGGATAATGACCCAAAATATACAATGAAAGCAACCCAGGAGCTTCTAAGGCAAATACTTTAAATATTCTAAAAGTCCGATGACCTCAACCCAATTGAGCATGCTTTTCATATACTGAAGATAAAACTAAAGGCAGAAAGACGTGGGATGTCCGTGGGTTCCAGACTTCAGGCAGTCATTGACTGCAAAGTATTTGAATTAGTAGTGGTAGAAGTATTAAAAATAATGCTAATATTTTTTATTATGTTTGTTTGTTGAATTACTTTTGAGCCTGTGAAAATGGAGGGACTATGAGGGAAAATGATTGTAATTCCTAAATGGTTAATGCAATATTTTTGTTAAAATCCTTGAATTAAAGCTGAAGGTCTATATTTCAACCACAATCATTTTAAATCCATTGTGGTGGTGTACAGAGGCAAATAATAAAAAAAAAAGAGTCACTATATATGCAGAATTGTTGGAATAAAGATGGCACAAGACAGAGAAAGAAAGAGGAGCAAGAAAGAGTTTCATACTCTTTGAAGACCATAATTCCATCCACCTTCCTCTCCTCCTGATGAGAATCTTCTTCGTGGAATACGTAAAGCTGTATGAGAGAGAGTAGATGTTAAATAAAAAATTATTGGATGAAAGATGCAAGCAGCTCAAACAGAATTGCTTGTAGGTGACTCACTGAAACAGACTGTGCTTATACTATGAGTTAAAACAAGCTACTGTCTATAACAATACCCAGGATTCAAATTTGGGTTGATTTCAAAGCAAGCGAACCATAAAAACTCAATCTGCAAAAAACAGTATAAACAGTATAATCTCTTTACATTATAAAAGTCTGCATCCTCTGAACTTTGTACACTGCTGACAAAAATCAAAGTGAGCCATTATTTATCTTATCTTATCTTATTATCTTTGGCATTTGATACTGCAACTACTATTCATATTTGCCAGCTTGTTCACATTTAAGGTCAATTCCAACACTAATCGCATTTCCGTAGATTTTGTAGACACAGATGTGTCCAATACACACACAACCGATATGTTTCCATTTTAAACAGTGTTTCAAGCATCATTGACTCCATTCTGCAACATTTTTTATTTCATGCTTTCTCTATATTTTAATACGTGTGAATGTAAGTGAAGCATATACTCCAAATAAATTCATTCAATAAACTTTATTTAAAATTATAATCTACAACAATGTTATGATTCTGCAATGTGTAGTATAGTGTTGTATGGCTCATGGGAAACTAGACATAGAAACATAGAAAAAGACACTTATACATATTATTTACCATTCCACCGTCTCATATCATGTTTTCCTTAATCTATGTAGTAATTACAGATGATCCAACTGTTTTATTGACAGTGGATTTTAGGACATTAATGCTAAAAATTAAGCATGCTTGTATGATATATGGAATGTGTGAGGTGTGCATTAGCCAGAGGGTTGCTATTTTCACTTATGTAACACATACGTGGTGTTTACACAATATATCTGGTATGATTTTGAGTTTTCATGGAAGTGACTGTAATAAAAAACATACACAATTCAAATTCATGCCAACCCAATGTTTGATTTTCAGCTTAGTATAGCAGCAAATGCTAGGTAAGCACATCATTAGTTACCTACATTTAGGGGAACCAGGGCTTTGAAAGTAATTTGATTGGGTGTGCTGGTAGTGCTCGGGTGAGTAGGTTGTTGAGAATCTGGATGAGTGAAGGATATCTTCGCTGGTCTTGCTCTTTGTGGCTGCATTGTGATTGTCTGCACAGAGGGAGGAGAGAACAAAAATTCATCAGGATAAACTGTTCCATAAATATAACATGTCATTCTTGAACCACACAGGTAAAACTACACAAAAACAGATGGAGAAGAAAAAGCACACTATGGTCAGTACAAAAGACATTATTCACTGCTAAGTGAAGAATGGCTCCAACTCCAATAGCTCAAATGACGCAGCTCTCTTAAAGATAAATTAATACATTTAGCTAAATTGACCATTGTTCATGCTGCGCTGCTCTGCTAAAATATCCCAGCATATGGTGATAATGCTAGAAAAATTAACTGAATTGCTTTTTAATCATTACTCCAAGACTAATTACAATTCTTTTTATTCCCATTAGTATGAAGCATCCAATTAACAGACAACAGCAAATTACACAAAAGAAAACATAGGCATAAGTAGGACAAAAGGAGAAAAGGTAGAAGGATGGACAGGCATAACATAATGACAGAGACAAGTACAGACAGGTATAGGATTTTTGATGCTGAAGGGTAAATTATACTTACAGGGTAAATGGTTGATTGAGGAAAGTACATCAGATGTGTGGAGGGAATATTTAATTTATTTATGTGATAAGAAATAAAAAGAAAAACAGAAAAAAAAGAATTATTCGCAACCTATGAGAAACAGGTAAAAGTTAAGTTTGGTACCCACATGAAGAAGAACGAAACAGGAGTAAAACAGTATAGATGCCTGGCGTTGTATGCATATACAGTAGCATACAGTAAACATGCTAATGGTGGAGATCTTTCTTTTACATCCATCTGTCCCTGTCTCTGTCATCTGCCCTCCGTGTGGGTAACAAACACTTCTGAATGAGGAATTCATTACAGGCTTGTGATAAATAAATGTGTTTCTATAACAGTGCGTCCCCTCAATAGCATTCATACTTTTATAACACAACAACAGTCTACATATGTATGCTGGAGTGTGTAACTGTGTTTGGTCAGCTAGCTAATGCCTGATCCAAAATATAAAATATTCTAACCAATGTTGAAAATGTGAAAGAACCCTGATATTATAACTTTTTCTTCTCTTCTTTTTGTTCTAGATCATCCTTCAGTGAATCTATAAGATTTGCCCAGAATTAAACACCAGATTTGAGATTATGCTTACAAATCAGTCCTGACTCTCAGTCAGAACCTGGAATCTTGCAGAATTTCCCATGAACAAAAGTGACTTCAGACCAACGCAAACAAGGTGGATGACAGTTCAACTCAGATCTCATTGGTTAATGGTCTTTCATGCATAACTTCAATATTTTTTTCTATTTTCACAAGAGAAAATAGAATTATGCCGGTTCATATTAAAGTTCAATATTACAAATATACTATTTACACCTTTCATACTGCTTTTTATATATATATATATATATATATATATATATATATATATATATATATATATATATATATATGTATATATATATATATATATATATATATATATATATATATATATATGTATATGTATGTGTGTGTGTGTATATATATATATATATATATATATATATATATATATATATATATATATATATATATATATATATATATAATGATATGAAAATTTATTTAACAGAAAATCACACAATAGACTGCAAAAATAAAAATGATATGAAATCTGTAAATATTTATTTGTAATACTGAATATTGACTGAAAATGCAAATAAATGTACTGTACATTTCCCATCATTACCAAATAATTAACAATAATTACTGAATGGCCTTTTGATTGAAATCAAAAGAAGGATTATCCTCTGGGTATAAGCTAACTGCATGTATATGTATGCTCACACCAGTTAATGTGTTATCTTAGAGACAAATATAGGCTTGAGTGGATCAGCAGAACATGTCTATGCAATAGGACTCATATTACCAACACAGAAAAGGTTCTCAGTGCTATCTTCACTACAAAACCATGCAATAGAGCACTGCAGGGAGGATATGAGCCTTGTGAGGCTCTTTACGTCAGGTATAATCTCTATTTTATGCTCAAGATATGGTCATTAAATACGTGTGCTGGATAAGCAATGAGAAAAATTTGTTTCTCCTGATGGGGGTATGACCATGAATTACACATTATATTTGTAGAAAGTTTCACTGTTTTTCCTGGGAGCCTGATTTCAATTATTTCATATTGTTGTCTAAGAAATTCTGTGAGGAAAATGTTAAATCTAAAACAATTATCTATTATTTACACTGTTGACACCTAGTCACTTCAAGTGTCTCGTATACGGTTTATATCCCATTGAGATTTTAACCACATGCATTAATACCTCTAGTGCAACTGAAGTCCAACTGCATTATAACACACAATACGGTGGTGCCTGAAAGTTCGTGAACCTTTTAGCACTTTCGATATATGTGCATGAATATGATTTTCACACTGATTTTCAAGTCCTAAAAGTAGACAAAAAGAACCCAATGAAACAAATGAGACAGAGATATAATACTTGGTAATTTATTTATTAAGGAAAATGAGCCAATATTACATATCGGTGAGTGGCAAAAGTATTTGAATCTCTAGGATTAACAGTTTAATTTGAAGGTGAAATTAGAGTCAAGTCAATGAATGGGATGACAATCAGGTGTGAGTGAGTGCCCTATTTTATTTAAAGAACAGGGACCTATCAAAGTCTGATCTTCACAACACGTTTGTGGATCTGTATCATCTCACAAACAAAGGAGATTTCTGAGGACCTTATAAAAAGAGTTGTTGATGCTAATCAGGCTGCAAAAGGTTATAAAACCATCTCTAAGGAGTTTGGACTCCACCAATCCACAGTCAGATGAATTGTGTATAAATGGAGGAAATTCAAGACCAATATTGGGCCAGGACAACTTGCCATCATTGAGGGAACAATGAATTCTGAAATATACAAGCGAATTCTAAAAGACAATGTTAGGACATCTGTGTCATGGCCCCACGGACAATTCCACCTTTAGCCATAGAGGGCATCCTAACCGTAATTGCAGAACTTTTTCTTCTGTTGTCTCCCTCCATTTCCTGTCTAATCATACCCAAGTGTTTATTTTCCCTGCTGGATTAGTGCTGTTTCAGCCCGCTATCTTTGGGATGGGAAGTTTTTTTTTTTGTGTGCTGTGCCATATTTTGTGTGCAGGTCCGAACTCCCTCCCAGAGTTTCCAGCCTGCCTACTCCCGCCTCACAGGATGACATTACTAAATGGCGACCATATTTAAAGATGAAAAGTAGTGAGAATGATGTGATTTGTTGTTAGGTGAGTGGTTGGTTTGTGTTGCTTGCCCTTGTGGCTATCAAATTCTGTATTCTGACTGCTGTTCTGGTTTTGACTCTTGCCTGTTTTTTTTTAACATTGAATTTGGTTGTCCCTGCATCTGTTTATGTGTATGCTCTTCACCACTGTATATATTTTGCACTTGGTTCACCGGCAGTAGGGGTGTGGCTGCCATTTCTTTTGGGAGAGGGTCTTTTTGTCTCTGTTTTTGGCTTAGGTCATTAGGGAAGTGTTTGTATTTTCTTTGTTATTTTCCTTTTAGGTAAGCTTGGCCCACCCTGAAGTTATTTCTGATGTTTGGTTCTTTGTATGTATAGTTGTATGTATATAATTGTGTGTTACAATATACCACAACTTTTGAACAACCCTGTTTCTGGTGTTATTCCTGGCTCCTTCATTTTAAAAGGTCAGTTCCATTGAATCCTGAGCTGGTTACTCTGTACAGCCTAACCTAGACTGGGCTGTAACAGATTTGGGGGCTCATCTGGGATTTATTCTTTATTTATGTGTTTTGTGTGCTGAGTCAGGTTGTGGTTGGTGTATTGTGCCATTTGTAAGGATGGCATTTGATTATGTTTACGTTGTGTCCTTTGTTAGAGGACTTTGATAGGTGTAGGAAGGATGATCTGCTCCTTATTGGAGACTTTTTTCATGTGGCACTTCCCTGTATGGCTTGCAAAAAGGTGGTTAAAGTGGTGTTGTATGAGGCACAAGTGGCTCAACAGGTTCTACCTGAGCTCGAAGCACTTCCGGGTGTCGCCACATAGCTTACCCAGCTTCTTCTAGTTACTGGCAGGGCGGAGGCCGTGACTGAGCCGGAAGATAAGGTTGTTGCAGGTCGTAAACAGCCTGAAGCTGGCAACTAGTGCTAAAAGAGCTCGAGTTGGAGATTAAGTGGCAAGAGTACCAGACGCAGTTACTGTGAGTTCGGGAGCATTAGCTGGATGCTGAATGGAGAAGGCTCGACCTGGCAGCTCAGCAGCGGAAGCTGCTGGTGCTGCTGCCACGGAAGCTTAACTCCCCGACAGCAACTTCCCCGTATTCCGTTGACGCAGAGCACTCCAGCCCGCAGCCGACTCCAGCGCCGTCCTCATCGGTGAGTCCACCTAACTTTGATGTTAGCCGACACATTGGGCTAGTGCCTGTATTTAGAGAAGATGAAGTAGATGCTTATTTTGCTGTGTTCGAGAGAAAAGCCATGACATTAAGTTGGCCAAAAAGTTTGTGGACATTGTTATTGCAGTGTAAGCTATCTGGTAAAGCACAAGAAGCATGTTCCACCCTCACCTTAGAACAGAATTTGGAGTACGATGCTGTTAAGGCTACGGTTCTCCGAGCATATGAGCGTGTGCCAGAAGCTTACCGGCAAAAATTTTAGGAACACTGTTAAATCCGTGCACCAAACCTATGTGGAATTTGCCCGTGAGAAACCATGCTATGTGATAAATGGTGTTCAGTTAGTGGTGTAAGGAATTTTGATCAGTTTGGGAACTGATATTGTTAGAGGAATTTGTCATGTTTGCCAGAATCACTGGTGGTGCATTTGCACGGGCAGAGAATTAATACTATCCAAAGCTGCTATTTTCATGGATGAGTTTGTTTTGACTCAAAGTTGTGTTCAGTCCTTCTCTGTCTTGGAAAGATGCGTCAGCACGTTCATCGAAGCCTGTAGGTAAAACCCGTACCTTTTTTCTAAACCCTCAGCTGTGTCTCATGACCTTTTTTTTTTTTTTTTTTTTTTTTTTTTTTTCCTTATTTATTGTCATGAACCAGGTCACATCATCGCAAATTGAGGTTAAAAAGGTTCATGCAGAGGTTAAAAAGGTTCATGCAGCTGCGGCTTCACAAAACGTGTCTGAAAGCGTTTGTCAAATTGAGCCGCAATTTGAACCTTCCGTATATTCAGGATATGTGTCCTTGGGTCCTAACAAGGTAAAGCCTGTGCGTGTGCTGAGAGACACTGGGGCTGCTCAGTCGTTCGTGCTGGAAAAGGTGCTACGCTTCTCTGAAGCTTCTTACGTAGGCAGTGACTTGTTAATCCAAGGCGTTGAACTGGCTGTAATTTGTGTGCCCCTGCACACGATATATTTGGAAACCAAGGTTTTCTCAGGCCTGGTGAAGGTGGTTGTTCGTCCGGCTTTGCCCGTCAGTGGAGTTTCAGTCATTCTAGGGAATTATATAGCTGGTAATAAAGTCTTTTCCTTACATGAAGTAGTTTCAGAACCTGTGAGTGCAAATTTTCAGCCTGGTGACCAGCACTCCTGTGTTCCCTGTTTGTGTGTTACCATGGGTCTAACAAAAGAACTTGGATAAATATGAGTTTGAAAAAGGAGTTGTCTCCTATTTGGGTAAACGGGTAGGACAAGGGGTGGTTACACCGCTCACTGCCAAAATTGATGCGATCTGCATGTTCCCTGCTCCTACAACGAGGCGTGACCTGCGTCGCTTTTTAGGTATGGCCTACTACCGGTGTTTCTGTAGGAATTTCTCTGATGTGGTTCTACCTTTGACTAACCTGTTGTGTAAAAACGTGGTGTTCAAATGGTCCCAGAATGTCAGGCTGCCTTTGAGTCTATTAAACTCCTTCTGACTAGCTCTCTAGTTTTGTCTGCTCTGGAGCTGAGCAGACAATTTAAGTTAGAAGTTGATGCCAGTAGCATGGGTTCAGGAGCGGTGCTTCTACAAGATGATGATCAGGGGATAGAACACGTAGTTTGTTATTTCTCTAAGAAGTTCTTAAAACATCAGCTTAACTATAGCACCATTGAGAAGGAAGCTCTTGCCTTGCTACTAGCCATCCAACATTTTGAGGTTTATCTTGGTGATCGTGCCAAACCCATACACGTCTTTACTGACTAAAACCCCCTACTCTTTTTACACCATATGTGTAATACCAATCAAAGGCTCATGCGATGGTCTCTTATTGTGCAAGGGTTTAATTTAGTGAGTGCCCATAAGAAGGGTGCCCAAAATGTGATTGCTGATACACTGTCACGAGCTTGATGTTATTCAGGGGTTGTTGTGTCTTTGGGGTGTTTTTTTTTTTTTTTTTTTTTTTTTTTTGTGAACCCTTTGGGGGGGGGGGTTACAGCCCGCTATCTTAGGGATGGGAAGTTTTCTTTTGTTGTGTTTTTTTGTGTGTGTGCTGTGCCATATTTTGTGTGCAGGTCCGAACTCCCTCCCAGAGTTTCCAGCCTGCCCTAGCCTGCCTTGCTCCTGCCTCCCAGGATGACCTCACTAAATGGCCACCATATTTAAAGAGGAAGAGGAGTGAGAATGGTGTGGGATGTTAGGAGATTGTTTGGTTTGTGTTGCTTTCCCTTATGGCTATCAAATTCTGACTGCTGTTCTGGTTTAGACTCTTGCCTGGGTGTTTTTGACATTGAGTTTGGTTGTCCCTGCATCTGTTTGTGTATACTCTTCACCACTGTATATATTTTGCACTCGGTTCACCGGCGGAAGGGGTGTGGCTGCAATTTGGGAGAGGGTCTTTTTGTCTCTGTTTTTGGTTTAGGTAGTTGCAGAAGTGTTTGTATTTTCTTTATTTGGCCTTTTAGGTAAGCTAGCCACCTAACAACAAAAGAATCCTTTTGTTTATTATTTTGGCCTTGGCCCACCCTGAAGTTATGTCTGGTGTTTGGTTCTTTGTATAGTTGTATGTATATAATTGTGCGTTACAATATACCATAACTTTTGAACAACCTTGTTTGTGGTGTTATTCCTGGCTCCTTCATTTTAAAAGGTCAATTCCATTGAATCGTGAGCTGGTTACACTGTGCGGCCTAACCTAGACTGGGCTGTAACAGTGCTCTATTTAAATTGCTTGTTTTTCCTCCTCAGTTACTGGGGCATTAATGCAAGTCAGGTTATTTTGTGCTTGGTTCTCTTCTTGATTTTGTTGAGTCACTGTATTTTGATGTAGGTTTTTTGTTTGTTTTTGCCCCCCCCCCCCCCCTTTTTCTTAGAGTTTATTTTCTAATTAAGTTACAAATAATGCTGGTTCCTTGTGTTTGCTTCCTTGAGCCTGTTCCCTGTGTCTGTCTTTTTTCAATAAAAGTTCTGCATTTTGCATCTGCCTCCATGGACCCCTCTGTCCATGATCTGAATATCAAGAGAAAGTGGGACATGCAGCAAGACAATGACCCTAAGCACACAAGTCATTCTATCAAAGAATGGTTAAAGAAGAATAAAGTTAATGTCCTGACCTTAATCCAATAGAAAAATGTTGTGGAAGTAATTCAAGCATGCAATTCGTGTGAGTAAACCCACCACCATCCCAGAGTTGAAGCTGTTCTGACTGAGGAATGGGCTAAAATTCTTCCAAGCTGATGTGCAGGACTGATCAAGAGTTACTGGAAACATCTGGGTCACACCAGATTCTGAAAGCAAAGGTTCACATACCTTTTGCCACTCACAAATATGTAATATTGGATAATTTCCCTCAATAAGTAAATGAGCAAGTATAATATTTTTCTCCCAATTATTTAATTGGATTCTCTTTATCTAGTTTTAGGAGTCTGATGATGTCTTGGGTCATATTTATACAGATGATTATTATTATTATTATTATTATTTTTTTTATCTATCTCAATCACAATTCTAAAGGTGTCACAAACTTCCAAGCACCACTGTAAGCAAAGCAGTTAGTAACATTTGACTACCAGCGTTCTTTTATTTTATCTAAACGATGGCTGCTGCATCATAAAGCATGATTCATGTGGCATAATGGCACCATGAATCATGCTTTATGATGCAGCAGCCATCTTTTTATTTTTATATAAATAAATAAATAAATAAATAAATAAAAGACCAGTGTGATTAGTCAGAAGGTGTTGATCTTTTTTTTTTTTTTATAGCCACATGCTTAAAAGATACTGTTATATAATACTGCTCTGTCTAATTGATTACTCTATAAAGTCTCGGGCTGGTTAACTTCAATGTCTATGACATGGTCTCAATCTTTAAAAGAAGTGATTGGCCTCTGAGACCAACATCTAGCTAAAATGTGCCTCTGACCTCCTGAAGTGGTTTGATTTTTTTTCTACTGGATTTAAATCTGTTTTACATGTTCCATGAGTGCATATCCATCTAGATTGTTTCATGGATAATTCCTATCTGGATATAATCCTGCTACTCACTATGTATGTCCAGTTATAATTTGGGTCTTTAATGTAAATAAAATGTCACAAGCCTGTACTGACTATGTACAATCACACAAGCTCACTCTGGGAAATTCTACTATACAAACTCCACACACACAAGGATACATACCGACAGGTGACTAATTAAAGGAAAATTAAAGCATCTTGGTAAAGTGTTAGGGCACCAAAACATGGCAGAACATCTTCAGTGGCACAGGTTCTAGAAGTTTCTGTAGCTGTATTGGAGAGAGATGAACACCATTCTTCCAAAAGATTCCTCAGTTGGTATTTTGATGGTGGGGGAGAGTGCTGTCTAACACATTCCATAATCTCCCCTAGGTGTTCAACTGGGGTGAGTGCAAAGGCCACAGCACATGATTTACATAATTTTTATATCCATTAAACCATTTAGTGGGCCCTCATGCCCTGTGGATGGGGCAGAATCATCCAGAAAATGACCACTTGCATCAGGACCGGGTAAGGTTAATCAGACAGAATAACTTTGTGTTAATTTGCAGTGACCTTCCTACTAAGGAGATAAGTGGACAAAAACTTTGGCAAAAAACAAAATGCTGACCACAGCATAATAGAGCCATCATTCATACCTTTTAATTGGTCACCCATCTGTATACACTCTGCAGTTTCATGCAATTAAGAGGGAACAATGCATTGTTACTGCTAGTCAAAGAACATAGGGTCACATATATGAAACTTTAAGAAGACCTTAATAAATGTCACTGAGAGAAAAAGGATGTGACCTTTATAATGGACAAAATATTTCCATAGCTTACGTTATATTAAATAAGCCACTTATATTGCACTTTGCTGGAAACAAAATAGCTTGTCCACAAAGCTTCTCAACAATGTGCCCTCTAAATTGCACTAAAGTTGTAGGCAACTTTCACCTAACTACCAAACCACATGTAGTCTATGGCAATTATATGTTAGTACTGTTTTGCTGGTGGCCTTATTTCTTTTTAATTCAAAGTGCAGCTACTTGGTCTGGGGTTAAAAAATCTTTTGTTGTATTCTCATAAATACAACGAAACTCTCCATAATCCCTGACATAACCCAAATAATTCTAAAGCTTACTCTCCTACTGATTGCACCTTTCAAGTCCTTATGGTCAGTTGCCATAGAGATTTGGTGGTCAGTTGCAATTTTCAGTACAATCAGTTCAAATCGATCTAATTTTCAATGTATGTTAAAGGAGAAAACCTAAACTATGTAGTGCTCTGGCTATCTCTGCTTCAGACTCAAAAAGATACAGTACACATCTACAACACTGCTGTACAGCACTTTATTACTTTGTTAGGCTGCACCCTGGTGTTAAACTAAAAGAATATCTAACATTAATCCAGCACAAATTTCTTAAGTGGCAAACAGCCAAGACAGAGGAACAGGGTGGGCTGAGAACACTACCATGTCTCTTATAGATGGGAGGCTTCCGGTAGATGTTAGGATCTCCTGTTGCTGAGAAGAAAAAGAGAAGTGAGAGTTGAAACATGGAGGAGAGACTGATGATTAAAGGGAAAAGAAATAGGATTTAAGATTGTCTGCATTTCCTCTGCATATTCTGTGTTTTCAGAAAGAACTTGTGTGTTGAGGACAATATAAACATGAGCTAGAGCTGAAAAAAGAGCCATCATCAGTGGATGCTAGTAGCATTCTGGCATGGCATTCTCAGCATGATGAATTGAAAGGTAAAAAGCAGCAAATGATGTTAAAGCCACTGTCAACTTATTTTCATAAGCAAAACTGCATGTACACTATGCTCTAACTCAAAACTTGTGTGAAAACAAATGTATTGCGAAAGCTCAGCTTTGTCATTACTACATACTTTTCTAACACTTGAACTTAGCAGAAGTAAGTTTTAATTATAATTAAAAATCATAGATAATCATAATCATAAATCATGGAAATAACTATTAAATGGCAGGTCTTTAGTATTACAAATATTTTATTTTTTACATTTAAACTGTGTTGCCAGGGGCTTTAAAAGCAATGGTGTGTCTTTGTGGCATACCTGGCACATGGAAATGCTTCGGCGCTTGATTTGTAGTGGGTGTGCTGGACCTGGCCTCCAGCTGTGGGTAATAGGGTGAGCTCCTGCCACTTTCAGTGCCTGTGCCAAATCCCCAGCCAATGAGAGTGACAGAGGCAGGGCATGAATGAAAAAAAAATCACCCCACTCTCTCAGTCATACACACTCTATCACAGCACAGGGCTGGCAATCTCTGCTCACAAATTTGCCTGGGATAGTATGGTATGCATTTCAGTAAAGGCAGGAAAGCTGTACTGTGCCAAATATAGCATGATAAAACACCAAACAAAAAACCCAGAAAAGCAACAAGCAATGGAATGTTTATTACTTGTTTTCAAGCCATCCACTTATAATCCACTTACTGCTGATCTTGATCACATTTCAAGTTTTAATAATTCCAGGAGAAATAATTAACATGCTTATCCTGTTTGCTGCCAAATACAGTTCATGCACAATTCCTTCAAGATGCAAGCTTGTATACTGTATATCACTAGTACACATGCACATTCTGCAGTGACTCACCATATCGGTAGTAGTGCTGTGGAGAGTGGGGCAGCACAGGGGACATGCTCTGCCTGCTGTAGGTAGGAGAATCAATATAACCAGGACTGGAGGACCTACGCTGCCGCAGATCCACACTGTCATACATGTCCTGCCCAAACAAGAACTGTTCTTAGAGAAAGCAAGGTGTGCTGATTACTCCTTTTCAATATGGAGCATATTTAAGCTTATTTTATATCAGTGAACTGGCCAACATAAGATAATTTTAGGCAAGGTTTATTACCTGAGAATAAGGGGAGAGTGTGCCCAACGACTGTGGAGGTCAGGAGAAAGACAGAGAGACATACAGACAATAAGATAAAGTTACATGATAAGCTTAATGTGATTGTGTCAGGCTGCTTTTCTTTTTAGATGTGGGTTTTTTTGTGTTTAAATACGTAGCCAATACTTACATTTACATCCCATCATCATTAACTAACATGGTTGTTTCCTGCAGTCTCAATTTCCCATTCACATCAGAAACTTTGGTGGTGAGAACAAAACAATCTCCAGTAAATAGAAGGAGCATGTCTCATTCATCACCAGCCTGAAAGTAGTAAAGGCTACTGAAAGGCATTGTCTTTAATGTACTGAATGAACAGCACATTATTAAAATGCTTCTGCTGCAGATGCATGGCTGTCAAGAACAGATGCTATGTGTCCACACTCACAAAATCTTAAATATGAATTATTGAGACAATGAGCCCTTTTGGAAAGTGCTGACAACAAATTCTATAGTAGCAGCAGGACTGAGGATAACACTAAAAGTTGTAGGGATGCATTGATAATAGTACTTCTATCAGCAAATACTGATTACAATACTAATTCAATTTTTCCCCCTTAGAGCTTCTCTCTTATACAGTCATGGCTATTCCCACACTCCAGTTTGGTCTCCCCTATCAGATGACAGCAAACAACCAGGGAGGGTGAAGGCTATCACATGCTTCCTCTGAGACGCATGAAGCCAGCCGACCACGTCTTTTCAAATTGATGCTCATGCAACATCGGGGGCGGCATAACACACTCGGAGGACCAATTTCCATATGCATGAGCTCACAGACACCCATGATTGGCTAGTGTTGCAGTGATTGATATGGGAGAAAGAGTATGCCTCCCCTACCTCCCTGACAGTATGGCCAATTTTGCTCTCTTGGACTCCTGGCCACAGATGGCTGTGGCAATATCAGGATTCGAATACTAATTGAACATTTTCAATACAAACTAATATAAAAAATTATGGCTTATACTGGTTTGATCCTACTCTACTGTATGATCAAACATTATCCATTCTAAATTCAAGAAAAGTGGAATATAAAAAATTTGCAATGACAGAAGTGTTATCTCGATGCATGCCTAAGAACATCACATACTTTAAAAAAACATTTCTCTACAGACAGATATGGTTACTTGGTTTCTACAGATAGAGTATGCGTGAAAAGAACACATGCATTCATCAACTTTGCCTATTTGGTAATCAGCAAGCATTGAACAGACATACAGATGAGACACAGGCACATTGGGAACACAGGGCCAGGCTCCGTTAAGCTACACTACTTTAGGTTAGTTGGGCTACACCTACAAGTGGCATGCTGGAGCCTAACACAGCATGGATCTAAAGTGGAGCTAGGGCAGTACCTCGCCGAAGCTGAGGCGCTCTAGCCTGTCGTCCGAGTAGAACCTGTAATATGGCTCATAGGATAAGAATTCAGGCCTCTGCAGATCGTAAATGGCCTTAACCTTAGGCAGTGCGGCCAGATCTTTGTACTCTAGGATCTCATTCTCCACTCTGGCCTGAGGAAAGGGACACACGATAGACATACACAAGCACATACACACACTCACACATCAAAATGCAATGAGAACAACACAAACGCTAATGTCAAAAACAACATTGTGCTTCATTGTAGTAGTGAGTCTGAAAGTTCTATAAGCTCTCACTCCTCATGAGGCTGCCAATGTTTGTTTTTCACCACATAGAAAAGAAAACACACCAAATTCAAACCTCGGTTGTGTTCAGCAGACATACAGTAAAATCCCTAGTGTTGAATTAACACCCAGAGTGTTTATTTGAGTCCAATGGACTTATATAAACACTTTAGGGTGTGAATTCAACACTGTGGGTATTAAATCAACACTGGTGATTTTGCTGTGCACAATCCAAAAAGTTTGAACATATGCCAGAAATACAGCTGGCATAAGTGATAAGGTGATAAGGCTTATCCATCACATAAAGGTGGGAACAGTTTTTCATTTAATTTGTTTCCCTTCATCTAGAGCATGTTGAGCTGACAATTCTTCAAAAATATTTTCATGTTATATTATGACTGAACCTCCAGTTCTGGTCACAACATCCCATACAAATACAGCAGTAAAATGTATTTTCGTATATATTATAAGCATTATCTTGTAAATTATGTAACATATAAATTACAAGTAAATTGTAAATAATTGTCATTATGAATTGCTTGTAATAAAAATATTCAGATGTTGGCAAATCTTCTTGACTATATGTATGGTAGTGTCTCTGGTATAAGAGAATGTTACTCAGACTAAATGCAAATTTGCATAATACAAATTTGCATATTTATCATATTTATAATGACCAAACATTTTTAAAACATCTTTATTTTACTTTGATACTTTCAGGCCAAAATGACCTAAGCACACTTTCTATCATATAAATAAAAAAGAGCCAAGCACATAACATTTTATTATTTTTAACATTACTATGTTATCATGTTTCATAAGATGTAAATCTTTCTATTATACTAAAATTCCTAAATGAACATGAAAATTCCTACATGGGACAAACTGCAATTCTATACTTACACAGATGACTCGGCTGGGTGAACTGATGCTGGACTCTGGGGGTGAGATGGATGTCTCTGACAAGCGCCGCACTCTGAGCTTCCTTGCCGCTCGAGCTGCCTGCTTACATGCAGGATGCCAAACCTCAGAACCTGAGAGGGACAGATCACATCCTGACATAAACACTCCTATTTAGGATAAAGTATAGTAGTGCTAAATCATGATTTAGATGTATGCATGTGTTCCTATGTTTCTTGCTAACTAATTTAATATCAATACTTGAGTGCTGCTTTGTGGCATTGCTGTCAATCATTAATCTTTATGCAGAACATCTCAACCAATTTAAGATTGTTTTAGCATATTTATGTTTTTGCACAGTTTGCCCAGGCCCCACCTTTTCTATTTTATGCATATCAATAATGCTGAAGGCTGATGTTCGCTGATTTGACTCCTAAACACTATCACCTCAAAGCATGTTGACTAAGGTGTTACACATTAATTCTGCTGCCTCATAATCTCAGGGTGGCTGAGTGAGTTTTAGTATGTAACAGACTACTCAACATGCCACACATATACAGTATCTCACAAGAGTGAGTACACCCCTCACATTTTTGTAAATATTTGACTATATATTTTCATATGACAACACTGAAGAAATGACACTTTGCTACAATGTAAAGTAGTGAGTGTACAGCTTCTGTAACAGTGTAAATTTGCTGTCCCCTCAAAATAACTCAACACACAGCCATTAATGTCTAAACCGCTGGCATCAAAACTGAGTACACTCCTAAGTGAAAATGTCCAAATTGGGCCCAATTAGCCATTTTCCCTCCCCGGTGTCATGTGACTTGTTAGTGTTACAAGGTCTCAGGTGTGAATGGGGAGCAAGTGTGTTAAATTTGGTGTCATCACTCTCACACTCCCTCATACTGGTCACTGGTGAGGAGTACAAAGACAAGTGTTTCTTGCCTACAGTCAAGCATGGTGGTGGGAGTGTCATGGTCTGGGGCTGCATGAGTGCTGCCGGCACTGGGGAGCTACAGTTCATTCAGGGAACCATGAATGCCAACATGTACTGTGACATACTGAAGCAGTGCATGATCAGTATGCAGTGTTCCATCATAATAACGACCCCAAACACACCTTCAAGACGACCACTGCCTTGCTAAAGAAGCTGAGGGTGAAGGTGATGGACTGGCCAAGCATGTCTCCAGACCTAAACCCTATTGAGCATCTGTGAGGAATCCTCAAATGGAAGGTGGAGGGGTACAAGGTCTCTAACATCCACCAGCTCCGTGATGTCGTCATGGAGGAGTGGAAGAGGACTCCAGTGGCAACCTGTGAAGCTCTGGTGAACTCCATGCCCAAGAGGGTTAAGGGAGTGCTGGAAAATAATAGTGGCCACACAAAATATTGACACTTTGGGCCCAATTTGGACATTTTCACTTAGGGGTGTACTCACTTTTGTTGCAAATTTACACTGTTACACAAGCTGTACACTCACTACTTTACATTGTAGCAAAGTGTCATTTCTTCAGTGTTGTCACATGAAAAGATATAATCAAATATTTACAAAAATGTGAGGGGTGTACTCACTTTTGTGAGATACTGTATATACACATGCAGTGTGGGGAATTCTAATGCTTATATTAGAGCAGAGTTGAATGCTTGAATCTGATTAGTCAGAAGGTGTGCATGGATTACATATAACAGTGCAGGTAGTTCTGACTGTAACATGAAAAACAGTTTAATATTAATGTGCTCGTTCTAATATGTTATTGTTTCTATAGTAACAGCTCATACACAGGCATTATACGGTGGATGCTCAACATAATTTAAGACTAACAATAAACAGATTTCTTAAATTTTTTTGTTTAACAAAGTAAAACCTGTAATCACTGATGTGGTGATGTTTTTGTTAGAAATATATTTAACATTTATGGATAGAATCTTGGTTGTAAGTGCTTTATAAAAGACTGTGATGTTAATCAGTACAGGAAAGTCTTCAGGACAGGAGTTTATGCTCTGGTTTGTCTGTAAAATTACAATTTTTTTCAGAGACAGAGAGAGAGAAAGTGAGAGACGAGGAGCAAGGCTGGTGAGGGAATGACTGTTTATCACGGCTATAGTACAAGTGAGAACAGGAACAACATTAAATCGATAAAACTATAAACCGTTAAAATGTGCAACATTTCATACATTAATAAATTAATGGTAGGATCAATAATATAAATCTAAATTATCAGCACCATGGGCAGCAAAAGAAGCTTTGTGACATGTTTCTGGAGTCCGATGAACAGTGTATGAGGAGTTAGAAAACGTAAACTTTCAATAAAAGAACATATTTATTTTAAAAATAATTTATTTATTTATTTTTTTTAAAAATAAAACTAGCTACTACTTAAAAATTTTGTGCTGTATGTGGTGCTGTTCTGAAACTGCTCAGGTAGCATCTCGGCATGATGGTTATCATGCAGGAAAGCGTTCAAGGGTTATAAGCCTAAAAGGCTGCTTTTGCCATCTACTGACCAGTAGAGGGCAGTGTGCCAAAACTCTGCAGGTAACCTCAGAGCCTAATATTGATTACACATACAAAGTTTCGTCACAATACCTCAAAGTGTTGCAGAGATACAGCCAATAAAGTTCAACTTTGTACGTTCTTCAGATTTGTTGAAATGCCATTCGAAAACGGTATGGTTTATCAAAATTCTATGAATAATTTTTTGTTGTGAATGCATTTAGATGATGCAGGCCAATTTTAATGCAAATCAAGCAAACGATCTAAGAGGAATTAGAAAAAGTAGATTTTCAAAACAGTTAAAAATAGCGGACAGGAATTTTGCTCGACCATGCCATGAACCACAGAATCTATCAATACTAGTCTCGTGACAGTACACAAAGGGAGTCAATAGCGATTATCATTTTTTAAAATAGCATTATAATTTTTTCCTGTGCCTAAACTTTTTATGTCCCTTCAGAGCCTTGTGCCTCGAATTCGTTAAATTCCAAAATTTTATGGTTTATTTAAATTCTGTGTATAGGTTTTTGTCGTGACTGTCTCTAGATGATGCAGGCCAATTTTCGTGCAAATCGGAAAACGGCCTAGGACGAGTTCGAAAAAAATAGAAGGTTTTTCAGAAAATTCAAAATGTCTGAAAAATTTTCATGATGGAAAATGACAGCATAGGGTGCAATCAAATCGTCGAATATTTTGCTTGTAGGACGCATGGTTCAAAAGTTATTAACATAAAAGTGAGTGCAACTTTGGACAGTTGATGGCACTAGAGCAGAGATGCCCAAACTAGGACCCGCGGGCCAAAGTTGGCCCGTGGTGACTTTTGATTTGGCCCGCCATGCCATATCTGAGAAGGGGGGGGTCATTGACACTGATCTTCATTTCTAATTTAACATAACATTTTTTTTTTTGAGCTACAATAAATGTCAATTGAAATTAAATGTTGAGAATATAAGTGAATTTGACTTTTATTTAATTTCAAGGCCTACGTGCTTTGCGACAGGTAATAATGGAGAGATCCAGGCAGTGGCACACAGATAAGAGGAAATTTAAAAAGGTTTGGCAAGACGATTTTTTATTTACTGAAATCAATTCAAAGGCAGTGTGTCTAGTTTGCAAGCAGTCAGTTGCTGTTTTGAAAGAGTACAATATCCGCCATCATTATGAAACAAAACATTCTTCAGCTTTCTTAAAGTACAGCGGCGAGGTGTGAAAACAGAAGGCTAACAAGCTGCTTGCTAAACTTTGATCTGAGCAGAGTGCGCTGCTACGTCCTTCATCAGCTCAAGAAAGTGGCACACAGGCCAGCTATCAGATTTCTGCACTAATTGCTAAAAGTGGAAGAGCCTTCGCTACTGGAGAGTTCCTCAAAGAATGCCTTGCAGTGGCTGCAGAAGCAGTGTGCCCTTCTCAGATACGCATGTTCTCGCAAATCAGCTTGTCAAGGAATACTGTTACCCGACGCATAGAGGACATGGCCCAAGACATCCGCGAGCAGATCAAGGCAAATGCAACTGCCTTTTCAATAGCTTGCGACGAGAGCACCGATATACAGTATCTCACAAAAGTGTACACATTTTTGTAAATATTTGATTATATCTTTTCATGTGACAACACTGAAGAAATGACACTTTGCTACAATGTAAAGTAGTAAGTGTACAGCTTGTGTAACAGTGTAAATTTGCTGTCCCCTCAAAATAACTCAACACACAGCCATTAATGTCTAAACCGCTGGCAACAAAACTGAGTACACCCCTAAGTGAAAATGTCCAAATTGGGCCCAAAGTGTCAATATTTTGTGTGGCCACTATTATTTTCCAGCACTGCCATAACCCTCTTGGGCATGGAGTTCACCAGAGCTTCACAGGTTGCCACTGGAGTCCTCTTCCACTCCTCCATGACGACATCACGGAGCTGGTGGATGTTAGAGACCTTGTGCTCCTCCACCTTCCATTTGAGGATGCCCCACAGATGCTCAATAGGGTTTAGGTCTGGAGACATGCTTGGCCAGTCCATCACCTTCACCATCAGCTTCTTTAGCAAAGCAGTGGTCGTCTTGGAGGTGTGTTTGGGGTCGTTATCATGTTGGAATACTGCCCTGCGGCCCAGTCTCCGAAGGGAGGGGATCATGCTCTGCTTCATGTTGGCATTCATGGTTCCCTCAATGAACTGTAGCTCCCCAGTGCCGGCAGCACTCATGCAGCCCTAGGCCATGACACTCCCACCACCATGCTTGACTGTAGGCAAGACACACTTGTCTTTGTATTCCTCACCTGGTTTCCACCACACACGCTTGACACCATCTGAACCAAATATGTTTATCTTGTTCTCATCAGAAACAGGACATGGTTCCAGTAATCCATGTCCTTAGTCTGCTTGTCTTCACCAAACTGTTTGTGGGCTTTCTTGTGCATCATCTTTAAAAGAGGCTTCCTTCTGAGACGACAGCTATGCAGACCAATTTGATGCAGTGTGCAACGTATGGTCTGAGAACTGACAGGCTGACCCCCCACCCCTTCAACCTCTGCAACAATGCTGGCAGCACTCATACGCCTATTTCCCAAACACAACCTCTGGATATGATGCTGAGCACATGCACTCAACTTCTTTGGTCGACCATGGCAAGGCCTGTTCTGAGTGGAACCTGTCCTGTTAAACGGCTGTATGGTCTTGGCCACTGTGCTGCAGCTCAGTTTCAGGGTCTGGGCAATCTTCTTATAGCCTAGGCCATCTTTATGTAGAGCAACAATTCTTTTTTTCAGATCCTCAGAGAGTTCTTTGCCATGAGGTGCCATGTTGAACTTCTAGTGACCAGTATGAGGGAGCGTGAGAGCGATGACACCAAATTTAACACACCTGCTCCCCATTCACACCTGAGACCTTGTAACACTAACAAGTCACATGACACCGGGGAGGGAAAATGTCTAATTGGGCCCAATTTGGACATTTTCACTTAGGGGTGTACTCACTTTTGTTGCCAGCGGTTTAGACATTAATGGCTGTGTGTTGAGTTATTTTGAGGGGACAGCAAATTTACACTGTTACACAAGCTGTACACTCACTACTTTACAGTGTAGCAAAGTGTCATTTCTTCAGTGTTGTCACATGAAAATATATAATCAAATATTTACAAAAATGTGAGGGGTGTACTCACTCTTGTGAGATACTGTATCTGATTCCGCACAGCTATTGGTATTTCTGCGTGGAGTAAATGAAAATTTTGAAGTGACTCAAGAGCTGACTCGCATTGAGAGTCTTTCTGGCAATACTAAAGGAAAGTGTTAAAAAATAATTAATTAAAGTGGGAGAATATGGCTGGTATTACAACTGATGGAGCCCCGGCGATGGTAGGGAGGAAATCTGGCCTTGCAACGTTGGTGTCTCAGAAAGTGAGTGAATGTGGGGGGAAATTAGTAAAGTACCACTGTATTTTACATCATTTACATTATTTATTCTATTTGCCTCCCTCTGTTTTTACATGCCTGCTTTTCTCTTCTTTCACTCCCTGTCTCACACTGTTCCTCTCTTCTTCAAATGTGTCTCAGCAAACAGCTACCCAAAGATGTGCAAACAGGCACAAGTGATGCTGTCTCTGTTTGGCAGTACCTACCTATGTGAGCAGACTTTCAGTCTGATGAACTTGAACAAGTGTAAACTGAGAAGCAAATTAACTGACTCTCACCTACATAATATCCTGACTTTGTCAGTAAGTCAGCTGCAGCCCAATTTGGAAAAACTTTTGAAAAATAAGGACCAGCCTCATGTCTCTCATTAGAGGTCACTGATATTGAAGGAATATGGTTGTATTGCTTATAGCTTGAATAGTTCTATTAGGCATTGAACATGTTGTACTATAAATGGGATTGTTTCTATGTTTTCATTATACTATAAGTTTCAGTGAACTATAAACTCCGAAAATAAAACTGCATTAGTTAAGCAGATTACAGACTAACGTTTCCTATTTATTTAATTATTTGTAAATATTATTAAATCATAAATGAGGAGAACCATGGCAACTTTCATTTTAATATAATACAGTTTGGTATAATGCAACGTTAACTTTTGGCCCACGGCCCTCAATTAAGTTTGATTTTTGACCCTTCATAGGAAAAAGTTTGGGCACCTCTGCATTAGAGGGATTGAGTTAGAGACTTCAGATTTGCTGTATTAACAGATCAGACTGTAATCTATCTGTGTGCCAAATTTAGTAACCTTCCCGCAAGCGGTCCTATGGGCTGCCACAGACTTCCAGAGCAGAAGAAGAAGAAGAAGAAGAAGAAGAAGAAAACTAATGAAAACAACAGGGGTTTTTGCCCCTGCAGGGCAGGACCCCTAATTACGTAGGGGCCAGGAGGAAATCCATAGAGCCGTCTAAATTAGTGAACACATCCTCCATAGCTGCTTTTTTGACTGTAGTGTAAGAGAAGAACTATCTACTGTATGCCCTCTGATGACATTTTTCTGAAGGTTTCCACACTGATCTGGGGGTAGTGGTGGCTTACTGGTTAAGGCTCTAGGTTACTGATCAGAAGGTCGGGGGTTCAAGCACCAGCACTAACAAGCTGCCACTGTTGGGCCCTTGAGCAAGGCCCTTAACTCTCTCTGCTCCAGGGGCGCTGTTTCATGGCTGACCCTGTGCTCTGACTCCCTGACTTCCTGACATGCTGGGGTATGCAAAGAAAATTTTTTCACTGTGCTGTAATGTATATGTGATCAATAAAGACTTATTAATCTTGCCTGCTAACTTTAATTAGTTTAATCTCTTTGGCTGTTTCCTCACCTGTCAGGTACATCTCCTCTCCTTCTGTAAACATCAACTGACACCGGGCACAGCGAGCACAAGTAGGGTGATAGTGCTTTCCTCCAGCCTAGAGAGAGGAAGAGAAAGGTAAACATTATAATAATAACACCCATTCCTTTACTTTTTAAACCTGTAATAATTTTAAGTGCTATAATGATTGCAATATACTTTGGCATAATGCACTGACTATATTTCAGGATCTGTCTGTCATAGACCCCCCTTTTGATCACAGTTCCCATAGTGACGAATGTGATGTGCTCATGTTTGATTTTACACGAATGTTTTCAGTCGTTCTATGTTACCCCTTGATTACTTTGTCTATGTATTTACCCTGCTGTTAGTGTGTAGCAAAGTCTTATACTGCAATTTACTGTTATTAAGTCCAAGAATTGTATTCCAAGTTCTGCATCACAACATAATTCCTAGTTTTGACCCTTGCATGTATCCCTTAGTTTTGAATCTGGATTATTGAATATGGCTACGATTATGACATCATCAACACAGTGGCTCTTAGCAAACTTCTTGATCATTGACAGGCATAAGTAATTGATGGAATACTTCTAAGCCTAATGATATTGATAATGAGCTCAGTGAGTGCAACGAGGAAGCATCTCCACTCACAAGCTTGTTCTCACTGTTTATAAATTTATAAGCAATAAGAACAAGCTTGTGATTGGAGATGCTTCCTCATAACCAGTTCCTTTAAACAGGGTGAAGAAACTGTATATATTTTATTTGAACATTCACTTTACAATTGTAAAGTGAATGTTCAAATAATATATATATATATATATATATATATATATATATACACACACACACATATATATATACATATATTTATATATATATATATATATATATATATATATATATATATATATATATATATAGTTTCTTTACGCTGTTATGTTCAAATAAAATATATATATAGTTTCTTCACCCTGTTTAAAGGAAGTGGTTACATTATAAACATAGTATAGTCCTATTACTGTCACGATTCCCCCTTGAAGAAGCGTGCTCTAAGCGCGAATGCGCGAGCACCTGCTTTTCCGTTGTTGACTGTAATGACACCTGGACACGTGTGTTTTGTTTATGTTTCTGTCATGTCTCCTCCCTGTTCTGTCATTGGCTGGGATTTCACGTGGGTCTGAATTGCTCTCAGCTGTTAGCGGTTTAGACGCTGATCATGTCCGCATATATACTGCGCGCCTCCCAGCACACAACGCGGAAGAGTAATACTTTAGAGTTAGTTTAGCGCGTGTCATAGTCATAGTCATAGTCATAGTCATAGTCATAGTCATAGTCATAGTCATAGTCATAGTCATAGTCATAGTTTAGAGTTAGTTCGCGCTGGATTATTCGCTTCCAGTCCCTCGTCATAGTTCGTTTCTTGTTTTGTTTATCGACCCTGTTTTCCGTGACCACGACCTAGATTCCTGCCTTGCCCCGTGTATGCCTGTTTGCCAATCGCCTAACCTCTTGCATGTTTATGGATTACGTTTTGGATTTGTCTGCCTGTCTGTCTTTCAAATAAACAACTGTTCATCCTGCACTTGCATCCGTCCTATCTCTGCTCCGTCACGATTCGTGACACAGGCATCACAAATAAAGCTTGTAACAAGCCAAACCTGAATTCAAATGAGTGATTAATTATCTACTTTTTTCTTCTGTAAGAATATATGTTTATATTTATACCTCATTAGAGTGATCTTGACATTGTTTTTTCATTGTGTGTGTTTACATAATTAACAGCCCCCATTTCCTACCAATAATACAAATACTTATAATTGCCTATGTGTTTGTATATATTACATATACACTGTATATATGCACTGCCTATGTATATAGAATCCTAATTATTCTTTATTGGACAAGTACACTATAAATATACAAGAAATCAAAGTTGGTTGTTGTGCTCTTGTTGTGCTTATAGATATTACACATTATATTAAGATAACGAATAAAAGAACATAGAAATTACTGGTAATATAAGATGTTTGCTATGAATAGAGCTGTTCCCGAACACCCTGTCACAGCTTCGTATAGTTTTCAGTCTCTAGTAATAGTGCACTCACTTCAGCCATAAATGTTTTTCCACATGTAGCTCAGGAATTGGTCATGATTGGTCGTACCTGGTGTACAGTACATGTATAGAACAAAATATGTAAATGTAGAGAACAAATATTGAGAAATGCCTGGTTCATTACATGTCAAACAGTTTCAGAATGAGCGTGGTTGCATTTTTCAGGTTATATTCTGTATTATATTTTATAGCTTGGCTATTTCTGGAATACACTGCCATACACTGTCTTTGTGGTGTCTGAAATTTCACACTTGGGAATTCCACAATTATGTTTCATGTACATGTGAAAATGTAGCACATGCAGCTTGGGTATTGAATAAATGGATTATTTCACACATATCTCAGCATGCTTCTGAAGCTTGCATGTGTGTCCTCTTAATGAAATGGCAGTATAAACTAATTGCTATGTGAAAAAGCAGATGTGCAAAATGAACCTTCAATGAGCGGCTCCTGCAAAGTGGCTCCGGCTCCTACAGGAGGATTTTCCCTCTTTAATTGCGTCAAACTGCCCTATGAGTATCTTTATTAAAGTACTTATTGTTAATGGAACCATCGCTGATAAGGAATTTAATATAATGTGTTTAGCAGAAACTTGGATAAAACCAAATGAGTACATAGCATTAAATGAAGTTAGTCCTCCTGGATACAGTTATATATAACTAATGTATACATTAGCCCCATCTAACTGGCAGAGGAGGAGGTGTTGCACTTATTTATAATCATAATCTAGACATCACATAAAAACCTAATCATACATTCAACTCTTTTGAAGTTCTCTATACTAGTATAACATATGTAGCCACAAGTCGATTCTGTTAATTATTATTTACAGAGCTCCAGAGCCATATTCTGAATTCCTTTGTGAATGTGCAGATTTTATTACGAACTTGGTTGTTTCACTAGATAAAGCATTAATTGTTGGCAATTTTAATATTCATTTTGATAACCCAAAAGAACCTCTGAGAACAGTGGTTGTGTCCATTCTAGATTCAGTAGGGGTAAATCAGAATGTAATAGAACCCACTCATAATGGTGGTCATACTCTTGACCTTATATACCATACTAACATATGGATTAAATATAGAGAATATAAACACACTTCAGCAGTCTGAAGCTATCTCAGACCATTATCTCATCTCATTTAAATTACATATTGATCATAAAATTTGCACCTTGCCACGCTACCGCATCAAACGTACATTCACGTCAGCTACTGCACAGAGTTTTATCAATAACCTCCCAGAGTTATCAACGATAATTGGATCACTGTCTGATCCCAAAGGACTTGATCAGGTGACTGAATGCTTAGAGTCAACGTTCCGCTACATGCTAGATAAGGTAGCTCCACTTAAAAGTAAAATAATTAGAGAGAAAAAGCTAGCACCCTGGCATAATGATTACACACACACCTTAAAACAGACCACTTAACAATTAGAACGTAAATGGTGTCAAACTAAATTGGCAGTATTTCAAACAGCTTGGAAGGAGAACCAACTGTAGAAAATCTCTTAGTGCTGCTAGATCAGTATAGTTGCTATGCGGCTCATGTGACTCTTTGTTTTCATTCGCTTACTGCCCGAGTTCTAGTTTCTGTTTGAGGATGTCCTTGATTTAACCCAGGTGTCTTTGGTTTAGATTAATTATGTTGGGTATTTAAACCCCTCGGGTCTATGCGCATGTCGCGCGATATTATTTGTAGCTGAGATACCTGTGTGAGAGGCATCAGTATTAACGGTGTAGCATCTAAGTTTAGATGCTAAGCAGTCTTTGTTTTCATGTCTTGTTTCCTGCCTCGACTCTAGTCCCATGTTTTCTCACTGACTCCGTATAGACCGCGTTCCCTTGTTTGTTTTGTTGATTTATTAATAAAGACAGCACTCCTGCACTTACTTCCTGTTTATCCCTGTGTTTCGTAACACCTACATGTTTCTTCAAACAGATTTTTCATGGAGTAATCAAACCCTCTAAAATTGATCAATTCTTCCCTTAGGATTTTTTTCATGGAATAATCAAACCTTCTGAAATTAATCAATTCTTCCCTTAGGTTTTAGGCTATGTACCTAAATCACTTAACTAGCAGTTATTAAACCCCTGATTTAAAAAAACTGAGTGCAACCCCTGTCAATTGTCCAGCTACAAGCCAATATCAAATTGCCAGTTTATCTCCAAGATCTTAAAAAGGCTATAGCGCAGCAGCTGTGATATACCTACATAGGATACCTACATAGGAATAATATTCATGAAATCTATCAGTCAGAATTTAGGCCTCATCATAGCACAGAGACAGCACTGGTTATTGTGGTATGACCTACTACTGGCCTCTGATCAGGGTTGTGTCTCCTTGTTTGTGTTACTTGACCTTAGTGCAGCTTTTGATACCATTGATAATACTATTCTCCTTGATAGACTACAAAATGTTGTTGGCATTAAGGGAACAGCCCTCTCCTGGCTCAGGTCTTATTTGACCAATTGCTATCAGTTTGTAGATGTAAATAGCAACTTCTCTATGCATACCAAGGTAAAGTTTGGTGTTCACACAGCTGAATGTTTCAGCAAAGCCAGATGACTGACACCAGCTTAATAAAGTTGAGGAATGTGTACAGGACATTAGACACTGGATGCTTAACTTCATCTTTCTTAATTCTGACAAGACAGAAGTACTTCTACTAGGACCACATACAGCTAGAAGTAAACGTTCAGATCACATAATAACTCTGGTGTGATGGCGGGCCCGGTCAGCGTGCATCAGCCTGGGAAGACAGCGGCCCCACGCACCAGCTAAAAACCCCAGCACCTCCACATTTGCACCTGAAATAAAATAAATCACCTACATCTTTGCACCATCTTTGCCTCCTGAATGTCTGTGTTCTGCCTGCCTTGGCCCTGGCACCACACTGGTGGAGGATGTGGGCATAAGAACACAGAACCTTCACCCCCAAAAAAATTTTTTAAAAGAGAAGAAAAACAAAGGGAGAGAAAAGAGAAGATGGACCCTATGCTAAAATACCTGCTGGAAACTAACCTCCAGCAGCAAGTGGTGTCCCAGGAGCTGGCCCAAAGCCTGCGCGCCGCAACCCAGGAGCTGCTGGCACCGAAGAAAACACCCTGCTCTGCTGCCTCCATCCCTCTCCCAGACCCTTACCGAGAGGCCCCAGGAGTTCTAACCAAACTCACCCGTGAGGACGACACTGAAGCCTTCCTAGTGACGTTCAAGCAGGTCACCAGGCATGAACAGTGGGAGGAAGAACGGTGGGCCAACTCCTTGTCGGGTTAGGCCCAGTGCACATACTACTCTTCCACCTGACCAAGCTGCTTTTTACGAAGCTCTGAAGGCTAAAATTCTAAGTCACTGTGGCCTCTCCCCCTTTAATGTGGCGGCAGTGTTTCACAGCCGGTCAACCTGTGAACTCTGCCATCCAAAGAACAGAAAGCTGTGGGGATGAAGGACACTAAGGGCCTGAGGGAGATGGTGGAGGCCCTCGAACGTGCCCTAGCCACGCTGAAGATCAGCAGGGGTGAGTGAAGGGATCATCCACTGGGGCCCCATCATGGACCCATTCCCCCGGCAGCCTGAGCAAAGCCTGCAATGGAAGACAACAGGAGAGCCGCCCCGCCTATGGAACACCCAGGGATGAACCCATGCCCGGACCCCATGGCCGGACCCGGCCTCCTCACAGTGTGTTGTTATACCCTGGCTGGCTGGCTGCGCCCTGCATGCAGCGTCACCCCCTGATGCCCCAACCACGGCCGTAAAAGGCCTGTGCAATGATTTCTGGAGGCTTAACCAAGTTTCGAAGTTTCACAGATACCCCCTTTCCTGAGTCGACAACCTGATAGAACGTCTAGGGAGAGAGTTCATCTCCACTCTGGACCTCATGAAGGACTACTGGCAAGTCACCTTGGCACCAGAAGCAAAGGCTAAGACCACCACTAGTGGACACTGGCAGTAACAGGTTCTCCCCTTCGGCCTCCAATGAGTGCCAGCAACATTTCAACATCTGAAATTATTGTTCTGAGGCCACCCTACGAGTTCACAGCCACCTACTAGGACGATGTCGTCATATACTGCTCCACCTGGGCTGACCACCTATATCACCTCAGGGAAGTGCTCCGAAGACTCCAGAAGGCCGGGCTGATGGCCAACCCAAAAAAATGTCACCTGGGACTGATGGAAGCACAATGTCTGGTCTACCACATCAGCCAGTAGCTTCTTTTTCCACAAGAAAAGAAGCTGGAGGCAGTGAAGGGCTACGACTACCCCTGGCCTATGACTAAGAAGCAGGTATGTGGCTTTTTGGGGCTGGCGGGGTACTATTAAAGGTTCATCCCTAATTTCTCCTCTATAGCTTCCCCCATCTCAGATCTCACCAAGACAGGCCAATTGGAACAGGTGCATTGGACTGAACAAGCACAGCAGGTGTTCAAACCCTCAAACAAGCTCTCACCAGCTCACCTGTCCTCTGGAACCCAGACTTCTCACTACCCTTCGTTGTACACACAGATGCTTCTGAGACAGAATTGGGGGCCGTCCTATCCCAAATGGCAAAGAGCATCCAATCTTGTATATCAGCAGAAAATTGACTCCAGCTGAACGGAAGTATGCTGCCATGGAACGAGAAGCCCTCGCAATAAAGTGGCCATAGATGAACGCCAGTACTATCTAGCAGGGCAACATTTCAATCTGGTGACCGACCACCCCCCCTACAACGAATGGCCAGGGCTAAAGACTCAAACAACAGGGTGACCAGGTGGTTCCTCTCATTGCAAGACTTCTCATCTAAGGTCCAGCATGGGGCAGGAGCCCAGCAAGGCAATGCCAACGGCCTGTCACGAATGTATGCCCTCTGGGCCCAACAACCACTGACAGTAGCCTTGGAGCTACTAAACCCCTGCACCTCCACATCTGCACCTGAATTAAAATAAAACACCTACTTCTTTGCACCATCTCTGCCTCCGGAGCGTCTGTGTTCTTCCTGCCTTGGCCATGAACGCCACATCTGGATAGCCTTTCTGTTTCATCATGTGCAGCAATAAAAGACCTTGGTGTGATTATTGACCCCAGTCAATATTTGATGCTCATGTAGATAATATTATTAGGATAGCTTTCTTTCATCTCAGAAATATGGCTAAGACATGTAATGTCACTACATGATGCAGAAAAATTAGTTCATGCTTTCGTCATCTCTAGGCTGGATTACTGTAATGCCTTACTGTCTGGATGTTCCAGTAGGTGCATAAACAAGCTCCAGTTAGTCCAGAATGCAGCTGCAAGAGTCCTTACTAGAACCAGAAAATATGACCACATCACACCTATCTTATTCACACTGCGTTAGCTCCCAGTAAAATTTTGCATTGATTATAAAATACTACTACTGACCTATGGTCACTCGACGGTACCTGAGCGAACTTTTGCTCTTTTATAATCCGCCATACCTACTTCGATCAAAAGGTGCAGGCTATTTGTTGGTACCTTGAATAGTGAAGGCTACAGCAGGGGGTGGAGTTTTCTCTTACAAAGCCCCACAGTTATGGAACAGCCTTCCAATTAGTATTCAGGACTCAGACACACTCTCAGTATTTAAGGCCAGACTGAAAACTTATTTGTTCACTCAAGCTTACCATGAATAGGAATAGACTTAGAATATGGGATCTTATCAATTTACACCATGTGGCCAAAACTATATGGACACCTGACCTTCACACACATATGTGGGCCTTCTTCAAACTGTTGCCAGAAAAATTGCTCTAGATTTCCTTTCACTAGAACTAAGGATCCTAGCTCAAGTCATAGACCTTTGGCCATATAGTGTGTATTAAAAGATAAAAGTATGGTTAGTTACTGGGTCAAGCTATTTTTACACGTGTTGGCTGAAGAGTTGCAAAGTAAAATCAAGTTAAAACAATATTTGTGTAAAAGGAGTTTGAAATACAAATATCATTTAAAATGCTTGATAAAATGTATTCAGGGTATGCTGATATACCGGATTAAAACTTCCTCACATGAAAACTCAATACATAATTGAATGTGGACAATAAATAAGTAGACCCAAGCATTTAGCATACTCAAAATACTTTTCCTACACATATTACTTCATATAAAACTAATATAATAGTTTACTTGCCACCTAGTGAACGTCTCTTCAAGTATACTTACAAATGCTAGCATAAAGTACAGTAGTGGACTTCTCCAATTAAGCTGCTTATTATAGAATATCAAAATTTCATTTAGACATTATAGTATATTAAACAAAGTGTACATCGCCCCAAATACATTAGTATACTTGTAATAAATGTGGTTAAGTAAACTTTATATTAGAACTTAGAAGCACAATGTGATTTTTATGTTGAAAGAACAGAGAGTGTATAAACACACAGGTGTGAAAGAAAGAGTTTGATATTGTACTAATATTATATTACATACTTTTCCTACTAAGGGGAAAAATTATTCTGATATTTTATCATTCTAAAAAATTAATGCTTTTATTTGTTCTCTAATTTGGGGGAAAGATAATGAATGACAGTTAATTTATATTCATTGTGGAGTTTGTATCATTACCTAGTTGAGAAGGCATTGATAGCTGGCTAGTGACTAATGGGAGGTGATTTTCTCCAAAAGCTATTTATCAGTTATGTTGATCGAGAATGATTCAAGCGCTCTGCTCACCCGATTTGTATCTTTTTAAACACTGATGAGGGTTCTAGCTAGCATGCTTACGCTATCTGGTTAGTGCAAAACATTTCTGGCAGACAGGAAAAGAAAAAAAAAAGTCGAAGAAAAAAAAGAAACATCGGAAAAGACCACGTGTTATATTTTTGTTCCCTCCACTATATTTTTATTTTTGTTTATGATTCCACAGAATGATTATTGTTACATGAGAATTGCTGCTTCATCAGGAAATCACAGTAAGGGTTAACTGGCTGATGGCAGCTAAAAGACAAGTTGGCACAACCCAGGCTACATTCTTCTGCCCATAACTTGCAATAGCATTTTTCTACCAGAGAAATTCCAGAGTCTTAAATCCTGTAGCTTTAAAATAAATCCTATGTAGCACATAGTGACACCAAATCATTCCCTTTTTGTGCAGTGTATTTCTTCCTGCTGTCTCACCTTGTTCACGCATTCAATATACTCCTTCCTCCTCTTTATCTCTGTCTCTCACTACCTCATTAACTCTCTCTCTCTCTCTCTCTCTCTGTGTCTTCTCCTTTCTGAACTCCTCTCCCCTGAGTCATTTTGGTGTTTTCTGTTTATGGTAATGCCAATAAATGCCTGTTGAGAGTATGTTAGAGAGCTATGCTTCAATTCTTATCCCACTGATTTTCTAGACTCCCACATTCATCTCTTCCTATTTAGCAATTGATCTTTTTACAACCGTGTCCTGCCTCAGGTCAGGTCCAGATCAGTTTGAACATTTTCTCTGATCCTGAACAAACACATTCAAGTCATAGAAATACCGGAAAAGGGACTAGAGACTACATTTCCCATCAGCCACTGCACCTCACCTGACCATGTCACATGACTGTCTGCACCTATTCTCAATTTCACATTCATTATTGTGCACCTATATAAGCTTCATTCTGTCACTGCATCCTTAATGGCTAAGTAATGGCTCAGTGTTCTGGCAGTACCAAGCCTTTACTCCTGTTTTGCTATTCTGGTTTTATGACTTTGTTTGTTCCCTGTTTTATTTGTTGTTACAATCTCGCAAGCAGAGGGCGCTGCAGCATCGACGTGCACGAGCTGCTGGAGAGCGCGTGCACGTACTTGAAGTGTGCATGGACGCTAAGACTGTGTTTACAATGGACATGTGCATTTGTTTTGGTTCCTGTTATGTCCCCACCCGGTTCAGTTATTGGCGGAGGCGTGAGGGTGTGTTGTGAAGTGTTGCCAGCTGTAAACCATTAAGGTAATTGTGACTGGTTATTCGAACCCCTCACATTGCCATGCATGTCGGGAGGTATTAGCGTAGAGTAGAGCACAATAGAGTAATCATGGATTAAAGGAAAGACGGAATGTATAATGGTGCCAGGCGGTAATATGTCCATGCTCTGTCTAGTTTCCTGTTCCTAGTTTCATGCTCTAGTTTAAAGCGTGTTCATGTCATAGTTTAGAGTGTTCATGCCAGAGTTTAAAGAGTGTTTCATGCCAGAGTTTAAAGAGTGTTTCATGCCTGAGTGAAACGAGTGGTTAATGCCTGAGTGAAATGTCATAGGGTTGTTCTGAGTTCAGTACTTTATACCTCATTCCTAGTTAAAGGATAAATGTTTAAGGTTCATGTCCTTTGCTTAAGTCTAAATAAAGACTTTACTCCTACGCTTACTTCCTGTTTTGAGTCCTGTTTCGTAACAGAATACCACCCCTCACCATGGAAGTAGCAGGAGAGCACCTTATTGGGAGACGCTTGCACTACTGGCCGCGTTTCCAGTCCGTGCAGTTCCCACAGAGGTTCGCCGCTGAACTCCCACCGGTGACAGCGGGACTGGGGTGCTACTGGCTGGAATTCCGTGGCAGGTGCCAGGTTTACTTCTGCAGCCTGGTGTATTCCAAGCCCACTAAGAGCCAGTGGATCGGGTTCTTGGTGTCCCAGTTTTGCGGCACAAGCAGGGACTTGGTCGGAGGAAATATTGAGTACTGGGTTCCCCACTCTCCATGACGTCACCCAGTTCGCAGAACTTTTTATCAAGGAGTTCTACTGGCCAGGACATCTTCATGGTCTGGATCTGTTGGGGTGGCGGGTCAATGCAAAGCCCCAGCCTGACCAGCCCTTCCACCTTTTCTACAAGTGGGTGGACATGCTAGACTCTGCAGCTCCCAAGTGGGTGAACATGCCTGATTCCGCAGCTTCGCATCAGGTTTCAGTTGATGTGGTGGAGAGGACACCGAGATGCATGTCTGAGGGCTGCGGGAGGGAGACACGGCTACAATGCCCTACCTGCAAGAAACTGGGTCTCCAGGAAGCATCCTTCTGTTTGAAGGAATGCTTCAAGAGTAGCTGGCGGGAGCATAAACAACTACAATGGAAAGGCCGTGCAGAGATCCAGCCCGAGGTCAACAGGGAGACCTCGGAGCTCCCGCCGGAGGTCAACCAGGTGATCTCAGAGCTCCTGCTTGAGACTGGGGGGGGGGCTCAGCTCCGGAGCTCCAGCCCGAGGTCAACCTGGCGACCTCTGGGCCCCGGTCTGAGGTCAACCTGGCGATCTCAGAGCCCCAGCTTGAGACTTACGGGGAGGTCTCAGCTCTGGAGCTCCAGCCCGAGGTCAACCTGGCGACCTCTGGGCCCCCCTCTGAGGTCAACCTAACGATCTCAGAGCCCCAACTTGAGACTTACGGGGAGGTCTCAGCTCTGGAGCTCCAGCCCGAGGTCAACCTTGCGACCTCTGGGCCCCCCTCTGAGGTCAACCTAACGATCTCAGAGCTCCAGCTTGAGACCAGCGTGGAGGTCTCAGCTCCGGAGCTCCAGCCTGAGGTCAACCTGGCAACCTCAGAGCGCCAGCTGGAGAACTGCGGGGAGGTCTCAGCTCCGGAGCTGCAGCCCGAGGTCAACTTGGCGACCTCGGCGCTCCAGCCAGAGACCCACGGGGAGGTCTCAGCTCTGGAGCTCCAGCCCGAGGTCAACCTGGCGACCTCTGGGCCCCCGTCTGAGGTCAACCTGGCAACCTCAGAGCTCCAGCATGGAGGTCTCAGCTCCGGAGCTCCAGAATGAGGTCAACCTGGCGACCTCAGAGCTCTGGCTAGAGACCTGCGGGGAGGTCTCAGCTCCGGAGCTCCAGCCCGAGGTCAACCTGGCGACCTCTGGGCCCCGCCTGAGGTCAACCTGGCGATCTCAGAGCCCCAGCTAGAGACCTGCGGGGAGGTCTCAGCTCCGGAGCTGCAGCCCAAGGTCAACTTGGCGACCTCGGCGCTCCAGCCAGAGACCCACGGGGAGGTCTCTGCCACCGAGAAAACTGCCTTGCTGTCCTGTCTTGCCGAGGAGGCTGTCCCGCTGTCCTGTCCCGCCGAGGAAGCTGTCCCGCTGTCCTGTCCTGGCGAGGTAGCTGTCCCGCTGTCCAGCCCCGCAGAAGACGTCTCTCTGAGCTCCAGTCCCGCTGAGGACATCGCCCAGCATTCCAGTCCCGCTGAGGACGTTACCCCGAGCTCCGGCCCCGTGGTGGATGTCACCCCGAGCTTCAGCCCAGCTGGGGGCAGTCCTCCGCCTGTCTCCTGCCCGGTGGAGGCTTCCCTGTTTCTTGATCCAACAAAGCACAGATTACACAGGGGCCCAGGCTGCCGTTAGAGGGGGGTGCTCTTCGGCGCTCCAGGAGTAGCGCCTTTGGAGGGGGGTTCTGTCACGATCTCGCCAGCAGAGGGCGCTGCGGCATTGACGTGCCCAAGCTGCTGGAGGGCACGTGCTTGAAGTGTGCATGGACACTAAGACTTTGTTTACAATGGACATGTGCACTTGTCTTGGTTCCTGTTATGTCCCCGCCCGGTTCAGTTATTGGCGGAGGTGCGAGGGTGTGTTGTGAAGTGTTGCCAGCTGTAAACCAGTAAGGTAATTGTGACTGGTTATTTAAACCCTTCGCGTTGCCACGCACGTTGGGCGGTATTAGCATAGAGCAGAGCACAATAGAATAATGATGGATTAAAGGAAAGACGGAATGTATAATGGTGCCAGGCTGTAATATGTCCGTGCTCTGTCTAGTTTCCTGTTCCTGGTTTCATGCTCTAGTTTAAAGAGTGTTCATGCCAGAGTTTAAAGAGTGTTCATGCCAGAGTTTAAAGAGTGTTCATGCCTGAGTTTAGAGTGTTACATGCCTGAGTTTAAAGAGTGTTTCATGCCCAAGTTAAATGAGTGTTTCATGCCCGAGTTAAATGAGTGTTAAATGAGTGTTTAATGCCTGAGTTAAACGAGTGTTTAATGCCTCAGTTAAATGAGTGTTTAATGCCTGAGTGAAACGAGTGTTTCATGTCATAGTGGTGTTCTCAGTTCAGTACTTTATACCTCGTTCCTAGTTAAAGGATAAATGTTTAAGTTTTATGTCCTTTGTTTAAGTCTAAATAAAACCGTTACTCCTGCACTTACTTCCTGTTTTGAGTCCTGTTTTATAACATTTGTATTATGGCTTCTCTATTATATCCTGTTTTCTGATCACCTGACTCCTTTGCTTGCCTTTACTCTGAACTTGCCTTACGTATTGGATTTATTTGCTGGACTTTTAATATTAAAACTACCTATACTGCATTTGCATCCGTCTCCACCTCTCTATAGTGACAGAACATGACACACGGACTATTGCACACATTGTTTTAAAAAATCTGCAAACTGAAAGAGAAAAAATAAAATGACATTTTATGTTTTTAAAAGAAATGGTTTTATGGTTGTAAAATGAAAATTCCTTAAATTAACAACTAGCCTTACAGCAGTTCTCAAAAACTGAAAATGGAAGTCTAAATATGTAAGTTTAGTATATATGGCATTTAAATTTAATTTAAAATTATATCTGCAAGAAGAGATAAACGGCCATTAGCACCAGAGTGCACAATGGGGCTGCTTTGCGAGGGGAAAGCCATTCCATTTTTTTTAGAATTTATATAGTTGTTCTTGACATATTTTCCTGTTGCCAGTAGGTGGTGCTATGACTATAACTTAATATTGGCATGTAGATGTCTTCAGGCCAGGATTCGTACGAAATATCAAATATATGAACTTTGGGGCAGATTGAACATTGTATGTGTGAGTTAGTGTAAAACATGTCACTTTCAGTTGCCTGCAGGTGGTGCTATGACTGAAACTAAACACTGACATGTACATGGATTCGTACCAAATAAGTGAAGTTTATAGTTACAACTTCCTGTGTCGTGGTGTTAATAGTGTGCTTTACCACTTAGCTAAGTGGTGCTAGCATGGTGTAACATGTTTCTAGCATGTTGCTAGCATATTTACCACTTGCTGGCATATTTCAATATGTTGGTAGGAGTGAATCACAGTGTAAAACATGTCACTTCCTGTTGCCAGTATGTGGCGCTATTACTACAACTGACTATTGGCATAAAGATGTCTTCAGGCCCAAACTTTTATCAAACATGTGAAGTTTGGAGCATATCGGACATGTGTATTTGAGTTATAACAACTTCCTTTTTCATGGCGAAACATAGAAATTTATGAGACCGCCACGCCCATGCCATGCAGCAAAAACTCAAAAGTTTCGTAATATATAAATAAAAGTTTCGTATATATATATATATATATATATATATATATATATATATATATATATATATATATATATATCCCTGTTCTTTATTAATAATGACATTTTACATCTTTACATTACATTACATTAGAAATTGTTTATGTGTGTGTGTGTGTGTGAGGTTGTCTGAGAGTGAGAATTTATTTTTCACACCAAATTGTTGAGGCCCCCCGGGCCTGGAAATGGCAAAATCTGAGAAAAATTTAAAAGATAAATCAAAATGGCTGACTTCCTGTTGGGTTTAGGGTATGGGCTCAAGAGACTTTTTTGTACGTATTGGTATGGAGCCTATGAGGCACAACTATGATAAAATGGATCATCACGTCAATTAATGTCATAAGACAAATGCATAGGCAAAGTTTCATGGATTTTCAGCCATGTTAAGTCACTCAAAACACCGCAGGAATCTTTGAAAATCGAACATTTCATCCAACATGGCCGGCTTCCTGTTGGGCGGAGTCAGATACAACCATGTGAACTTTGTCGCACTTGATGAGTGCAATTACTATGGAAAATCTCGTGCACAACAGAGCAACTTCATCCCGACCACTGCCTGCATTCGGGGGTGCTATGGAACTCCTTGACCACGTCCATGCCCTATGTAAGTATTAAATTTTCACCGGTTCTGACGCATCTGCCAAGTTTCTGTATGTTTTCTGTATGTTTAGGCCCTTAAAAACACACGAATGCATGAAAAAAAAAGAAATAAATAAACACCAGAATATCAATAGGGTTATTCGCCGAGTTATTCCGGTGCATTTGCCCTCCGGTGGACACTGGAGGCGCGGCACCTTCAGTGCTCAGGCCCTAATAATAATAATAAACTCTGGACAAAGAATAGGGCCCTGTACCTCCGGTGCATGTGCCATCCGGTGGACACCAGAGGTGCGGCACCTTCGGTGCTCGGGCCCTAATAAACACCGGAAAAACAGCAGGGCCCTGCACCTCCAGTGCATGCGCCCTCCGGTGGACACTGGAGGCGTGGCACCTTCGGTGCTTGGGCCCTAATAATAATAATAATAATAATAATATTAATATTAATAATAACTAGACCGATACATTTCCTGAAGAAAATGTGAGTGGTGCTTGCTGTGGCAAAACAGGGACGGGGCACCAATACTTTCGAGAGCCACCCACGTAGGGCGCCAATACTATCGAGAGCCGGACAGATAGGACGCCAATACTTTCGAGAGCCGATGGCGAAGGGCGCCGATACCTTCGAGAGCCGGACAGATAGGGCACCAGCACTGTTAGAGCCGGCCGTGTAGTGTGCCGATACTTTTTACAGCCGACCGTCAAGGGCGCCAGTACTTTTGAGAGCTGGCCGTGCGGGGTGCCAATACTTTTGCGTGCTGGCCAGAAAGGGTGCCAATATTCCTGAGAGCCGAACAGATCGGGTGCCAATACATTTTAGAGCCGAATGTGTACGGAGGCTAAACTTTTAGAGCTTTCTCTTTAGAGGGCCAATACTTTCAAAACTCAGTGCAAGTCTATGGGAAATTTTCCAAATTTGAGCTTCCGTAGCGGGAATTCCGGCATTCCGATCGCTTATAAAAGTCATAGCACACCTCTCCTCAATAAGCCGATCGATTTGACACCTCACCCATCGATCTCCGTCAAACGGTGTGGGACTAGTTACGTGCCGAAAAAAGTGGGATAATAATAATAATAATAATAATAATAATAATAATAAGTATGCAACAGAACTATAGTAGTGCTTTTCAAGCACCACTAACTAGAACGTACACATCCTGAAGAAAATGTCAATAGTGCTTACGTGGCAAAATTCGGATCGGGCACCAATACTTTTGAGAGCCGACAGCGTAGGACGCCAATACTTTCGAGAGTCGGACTGATAGGTTGCTAGAGGGTTTTAACATGATGCTTGCATGTTTTAGCATCATGATAGCATGTTTTAGCATCATGCTAGCATGTTTTAGTATCATGCTAGCATGTTTTAGCATCATGCTAGCATTTCAGCATCATGCTAGAATGTTTTAGCCTCATGCTAGCATGTTTTAGCATCATGCTAACATGTCTTAGCATCATATTAGCATGTCAGCCTCATGCTAGCATGTGTTAGCATCATGCTAGCATGTGTTAGCATCATACTTTCCAATACTTTCGAGAGCCGGACGCGGAGGGTGCCAATACTTTTGAGAGCTAGCCGTGTAGCGCAGCTATATCTTTTATACCTGGCTGTGTAGGGAGCCAATTCTTTCGTAACCCAGTGCAAGTCTATGGGAAATTTTCTGACTTTGAGCTTCCGTAGCGGGAATTCCGGCATTCCAATCGCTTATAAAAGTCATAGCACACCTCTCCTCACTAAGCTTATCGATTTGACACCTCACCCGTCGATCTCCGACAAACGGTGCGGGACTAGTTACGTGCCGGAAAAAAAGTGGAAGAAGAAGAATAATCTTTATAATAATAAGTATGCCAAATAACAATAGTAGTGCTTTTCAAGCACCACTAATAATAATTATAATAATAAGTATGCACAAGAACAATAGTATTGCTTTTCAAGCCCCACTAATAATAATAAGTATGCCAAATAACAATAGTAGTGCTTTTTAAGCACCACTAATAAGTTTGCCGAATAACAATAGTACTGCTTTTTATGCACCACTAATAATAATAAGTATGCCGAATAACAATAGTAGTGCTTTTCAAGCACCACTAATTATTATAATAATTATAATAATAAGTATGCACAAGAACAATAGTAGTGCTTTTCAAGCACCACTAATAATAATAAGTATGCAAAATAACAATAGTGGTGCTTTTCAAGCACCACTAATTATTATAATAATAATAAGTATGCCGAATAACAATAGTATGCACAAGAACAATAGTAGTACTTTTCAAGCACCACTAATAAATAATAAATGGAACAGATCCAGTAGGGCCTCGCACCAGCTGTAGTCGGGCCCTAATAAAAACAATGTTAAAAACAGACATGCACATGAAAATAAAATGTAATACATCTCATAAAATGTAATGCATGAGGCTGCAGAATAGTTTTGAGAGTGAATACTCTCAACACTATTCTGCAGTCTCATGCATTACATTTTATTTAACAAAACTGTAATTTAAATTAGTTTAAATTGTGAAAGAAACCTCACATATCCTAAAACTCTCAAAAATCATGAACTGAAGAAAATGGCAGGCAAATTGACTTTATGACCTCAGATGCTTAATCTCAAAAGTCCTGCAAACTTTTTTAGGATATACTCTATTTGGTGAAAATTATGTGGACTCCTGACCACTAACCCCATCACACACACCTCTAGTACTCGTCCACTGATGTATCGGTTGCAGGTCTCACACTTTATCCCAAACTGGGTGTGGTAATCTGATTCACAGTACGGGATACCATCTCTGAATAAAACATTAAACATGAATAAACATTATACACAAATTATTAAACAACCAAAAATGGATAAACATACCACATTGAAACTGCCTACAAAAATATTCCTTTAACTCTCATGCAATAATGATCAGAGAGGTATGACTTCCAAATAAATAGCATAACATCACAAGGCTTCTTATGTAAACCCTCCCATGACAAACCCAAACCACAGATCTAGCTGTAAAAAACAATCATTGTGGAATGAAAACATTCACTTTACATTTGCAGTAAAATGGATACATGGATAAATCAGGTCTGGTCTCAAATTTGAACATAAACACAATCACATTTGGAATTTGGTCGTATACACTGTAGATTTGCTTAAGTGAGGCATTAACAATGAAACAGAATGGGAGGGGTAACTACGTGCTCACTTGCTTATGTATTCTCCAGTGAGCAGAATTCCGCAGGTCTGGCACTTAAAGCAGCTGACGTGCCATTGTTTCTCCAATGCCAGGAGAGACTGGCCTTGCTTGATCTCCTCCTTACAGCCTGCACAGTCTAGAGAGAGAGAGAGAAAGGGAGAGAGAGAATGAGATTTTCAACTGTCAAGTAATTCATGGCATGAATCTGTGAAATATGGTGTTAATCATGAAAGCTGACAGATATAATGTCTTGTGATACTACACATACACACACAGACACACAATATTAGCAGTAAGAAGTGACTGTGGAGGCATATGAAACATAAGTGTAAGCAGGCACTCATGTACTGAAAAGTCAGCTGATCATTTGTTTTCATTTGGACATTTGCAGCTATTTTTGGATGTAGTAACCACTCTCTTCTACACACTCCCATAATGTCCCTTTCATATCTCGTTAATATCCATCTCCTAATTCTACTATCATATGCAGTCTATCTATATTTACTGCTATTAAGAAGTTCACAGTGCCACTGAAATAAAGAAAGAGAACAAAGCTGACTAGACATATGCAACTGCTCCACCCTGCTCTAACAGAACAGAAATTTACCCTACCTCCTTTGATGTTGGAGAAAACAACTCTCTGACACACACATACACACACACACACACAAACTCAGATTTTAGACCTAACACCTGCTTCACTCTCCCTACAGAGACATGCAAGAGCTTTTCTATACATCTGCATAAATATGACCTAAAACATCATTGTCCTAAATGTAGACAAAGAGAACCCAATTAAACAAATGAGAGAAAAAATATACTTGGTCATTTATTTATTAAGGAAAATGAGCCAATATTATATATCTGTGAGTGGCAAAAGTATGTGAACCTCTTGGATTAGCAGTTAATTTGAAGGTGAAATTAGAGTCAACTGTTTTAAATCAATGACATGACAATCAGGTGAGTGAGTGCCACTTTCTATTTAAAGAACAGGGATCTACAGTGGGGGAAATAAGTATTGGATGTGTCAACATTTTTTTCAGTAAATATATTTCCAATGAGGCTATTCACATGAAATTTTTACCAGACATCAGTATTAACTCAAAAAATCTGGAAATATAAAGACTTCACAAAATTAAAGTCCATAAATAAAGTTATGTGTAATAAAGTGGAATGACACAGGGAAAAAGTAATGAACATGCTAAAAAAAATTAATACTTAGTGGAGAAGCCCATGTTTGTAATGACAGCTTCAAGACGCTTCCTATATGAAGTTATGTGTAATAAAGTGGAATGATGCAGTTCTCCAAGGCAATGTAAGGCAAGGAACCAGCTGAAATCTGTAAGTAATTAAACATCCTATCTGTGCAAATTAGCAGGGTTAGTAAATTTATAGTCTATAAAAAGGCTTTTCGTTACCAAGCTGTCACACAAGAAACATCTCATGATGGGTAAAAGCAAAGAGCTCTCCCAAGACCTTCGGAACCTTATTGTTGCAAAACATATTGATGAAATCAGATACAGACATATTTCAAAACTTCTGAATCTTCCAGTAAGCACCACTGGGGCCATTATCCGTAAGTGGAAGCAGCATCACTCCATCATCAACCGGCCATACACAGGAGCTCCTCACAAGATTTCTGACAAGGGAATCAGAAGAATAGTCAGAAGAGTAGCCCAAGAGCTAAGGACCCCTCAGAAAGAACTCCAGAAACACTTGGAGGCAGGAACTACCATTGTCACAGAGAAAACAATAGGCAAAACCTTGCAAGACTCCATTACTAAAGAAAAGGCATGTCGAAGCTTGTTTAAAGTTTGCTACAACTCATTTGGACAAGCCTATGAAATACTGGGAGAGTGTAGTTTGGTCAGACGAGAGCAAAATTGAACTTTTTGGCTGTCATACTACACACCATGTTTGGAGAAGAAATAGCACTGCACATCACCCTAAAAACACTATACCAACAGTGAAATTTGGAGGTGGAAGCATCATGGTGTGGTGCTGTTTTTCATCACATGGTACTGGCAGACTTCATATAATTGAAGGAATGATGAATGGAGCCCTTTAGCAGATGATCTGCTGCCATCCACCAGAATGATGAACATGAGATATGGGTGGACCTGCCAGCAAGACAATGATCCAAAGCATACAGCAAAGGAAACTCCGAATTGGTTTCAGAGAAAAAAAAATCAAGGTGCTAGAATGGCCCAGTCAATCACCTGAAATGAATCCAACTGAACAAGATTTAATGACAATATGTTTAGAAGAATGGGCCAAAATCACATCTGAATACTGCGGCCGATTAATTTCTTTATTTCATGTGAATAGCCTCATTGGAAATATATTTACTGAAATAAATGTTGACGTGTCCAATAATTATTTTGCCCACTGTATTAAAGTCAAACAAAGGAGATTTCTGAGGACCTCAGAAAAAGAGTTGTTAATGCTTATCAGGCTGGAAAAGGTTACAAATCCATCTCTAAGGAGTTTGGACTCCACCAATCAGATTGTGTACAAATGAAGGAAATTCAAGATCATTGTTACCCTCCCCAGGAGTGGTCGACCAACAAAGATCTCTCCAAGGAGAAAGCCAAAACCCTCCAAAAAGAACATTGATGCCCTTCTGCAGTTTGCTAACAATCACATGGTCCACAGGAGGTAGAAGGATATTGGAAAAATGTTTTGTGGACGGATGAGATCAAAATAGAATTTTTGGTTTAAATGAGAAGGGTTATGTTTGGAGAAAGGAAAACACTGCATTCCAGGATAAGAACCTTATCCTATCTGTGAAACATGGTGGTGTTAGTATCATGGTTTGGGCCTGCATCTGGGACAGGATGATTTGCTGTCATTGATGGAAAATTTAATTCTGAAATACACCTGCGAATTCTAAAGAAAATGTCAGGATATCTGTCCATGATCTGAATCTCAAGAGAAACTGGATAAAGCACACAATTCTAACAAAGAATGGTTAAAGAAGAAATAAGTTAATGTTTTGAAATGGCCAAGTCAATGTCCTGACCTTAATCCAAGTGTTGTGGAAGGACCTCAAGCAAGGAGTTCATATGGGGAAACCCACCAACATCCCGGAGTTGAAGCTGTTCTGTACTGAGCAATGGGCTAAAATTCTTCCAAGATGAGGAAGTTACTGGAAATCTAACTTACTGCTGCACAAGGTGGTCACACCAGCTACTGAAAGCAAAGGTTCACATACTTTTGCCACTGACAGAAATGTAATATTGGATCATTTTCCTCAATGAGTAAATTACCAAGTATAACATTTTTGTTTCATTTGCTTAATTGGGTTCTCTTTATTTACGTTTAGGACTTGTGTGAAAATCTGATGAAGTTTTAGGTCACATTTATGCACATTTATTATGCAGAAAATTACAATGGGTTCACAAACTTTCAAGCACCACTGTATATATTGTAAGCATAACAAACAATCCATAATTCCACACAAATGATAATGTCAGGCCCTGGAGTGGTAGAGCTATAATACAATATATGACTTCACAAATATTCACTGCTAATACCAATAAATTTATTAAAATGAATAATCTAAGAAACATGCAAATTAGGCACCAGGTGTACTACTGTTTATTTGCACTACCTGATATTTTGTTAATAGACTTGTCATTCAGTTAATTTGGCCCAATCATCTTTATTCCCTCAAAAAGCAACACACATGCATATATTTACACATGCAGTGGAACTCCATTATTAAACCAGACTGACAGACTGAGCGTTTCACACAGAGTGCAACAGTGTGTGTGTGTGTGTGTGTGTGTGTGTGTGTGTGTGTGTGTGTGTGTGTGTGTGTGTGTTCGTGTATGTGTGAGGTACACTACAATAATAATTTATAAACTGCACTGGGATTTCTGAAGACACTTCATTCATAAAACTTGATTGTTTAGAGATGGACTTACGACTGGGTCCATGAATCTTAATCGGCTCATTTGAAGCAACAAGCTTGTGGGAGCACTGCTGACAAACACACTCCTTACCACTGAATGTCACTCTGTCTCCAATTGGAAAGGGTTTTCTACAATAGAAAGAAAGATTGAATACTTGTGTCGGAAAAGTTATGCAACAATACATCAACAGCACATAATATGCACATTTTAATATATAAGATTGCAAAGGAGCACTTTATACACAACTGTCAAGTTATTATATTAGAAAAAGCTTCTGAGTTTTGGTATTCTGTATCAGTATGTATTTTGAATTTTGGATTCAGTACCAGCTTTTTAAGAAAGAAAATAATTTTAACACCTGTGATTTAACACTTGTGAATTACAGTTTGAAAACTGGTGCTTGTTTTTAACCATACACAGGTTTGGTAGGAGCGCTGAAGGTCAGATGACATTTCAGTTCAAACAGATGAAACCTTACTCTCTTTGAGTTATATAAATAGTCATATTAGTGACTTGCACTGTTGATTAGTTAACATGTTTACAAGTCCCTAAGGTCCAAGTCAAGTCTTAAGTCTTTGAGGTGGAGTCCAAGTCAAGTCTCAAGTCTTTGTTCTATTTTTAGTAATAGTTATTTAATCTAGTTATTGTAATTAACTTTCTATAAAATTATGAGGCTAAATCAATTTTGAAATATTAAAACTGATTACTTCTACAGAATGTTTTGTTCATTTATTCAAAATTGTCTAATAAAGCACACAAGGTTTTACTTAAATCATTAATTCAAAATTAAATCATTAATCAAAAAATATTACTTTCAAGCTATTACATTTGATCAAAAAGTTCTGCCTATAACTGCAAGAAAACAGAACATTCATAGAAAATTCAAGAAAGATATTAACCCTTTTGTCATTTAGTGCAAAATGCCAACGTGCTGTGTATTTTGAGCTATTTGAGTTTCTGTAGTTCTCAAGCAATGATGGGTGATATAGTCTTTCAGTGTGCGTCAGCGGACCCCCGTGTATAGATGCAATTGACTATGCACGAACGCTGCTTACGCATTTCCAGTAGAATCTCAGCCAGCGACTTTACTTCTGTATGTTCCTATGGCGAAGTGTACTAGCGGCAAAAGTCTTTAATTCAATTCATTTTTCAATGATTAAACTATTATTATTTATAATAATAATTATAATAATAATAATAATAATAGTATTGAGCAAGGCCCTTAACCCTCTCTGCTCCAGGGGCACTGTATCATGGCTGACCCTATGCTCTGACCCCAACTTCCTGGTATGTTGGAGTATGCGAAGAAAAGAATTTCACTGTGCTGTAGTGTATATGTGATTAATAAAGACTCATTATCTCTCTCTCTCTCTCTATACATATACACACACACACACACATATATATATATATATATATATATATATATATATATATATATATATATATATATATATATATAGTAAGGTAACTGGAAATATATAATTTGAAGCCCTTCTTCGTATTACTGTTGGGTGTAACATCTGACTGCCTCACAATATGATTAATGAGTAATCTCATTCAGAGTAATCTGGGGAAACTCTTGTAAACAACGAGTGTAATATGTCATACTCTCTTGCGCCATCTTCACACAGTTTTTGCTGAAAACGGCTTCTGGCACAGCACAGCAGTGAGCTGGCTGAGACAAAACGTAGAGGCGATCATGCATAGAGTGTATTTAACTTGGTAAACTTGTACAGCTAATGTGTTAGCTAATATACTCAGCAAAAAAAGAAATGACCCTTTTTCAGGAGACTGTATTTTAAAGATAATATTGTAAAAATCCAAATAAGCTTTACAGATATTTATTGGAATTGGTTTAATCAATGTTTTTCATGCTTGTTCAATGAACCATATACAATTATTGCACATGCACCTGTGGAACAGTCCTTAAGACACTTTAACAGTTCACAGGCGGTAGGCAATTAAGGTCACAATTACAATAAATTAGGACACTAAAGATACCTTTCTACTGACTCTGAAAAACACCAGAAGAAAGATGCCTAGGGTGCCTGCTCACCTGCATGAACATGCCATAGGCCTGCTGCAACGAGGCATGAGTACTGCAGATGTGGCTGGAGCAATAAGCTGCAATGTCTGTAATATAAGACGCCTAAGACAGGAAGGACAGCTGATCGTCCTTGCAGTGGAAAAATACATGTAACCATGTGCCCCCCAGACATGATCGAGAACTTGCACATGCCTTGGTGGAAGAGTGGGGTAACATTTCACAGCAAGAACTGATAAATCTGGTGCAGTCCATGAGGATGAGATTGATTGTAGTATTTAAAGCAGCTGGTGACGACACCAGATACTGACTGTTACTTTTGCTATTACACCCCCCCCCCCCCCCCCCCCCCCTCCTTTCAGGGACTCATTATTCCATTTCTGCTCGTCATGTCTGTGAAATTTGTTCAGTTTGTGTCTCAGTTGTTGAATGTTTTACGTTAATACACATATTTACACATGTTAAGAAATTTGCTGGAAATAGAATCAGTTGAATGTGAGAGTACATTTCTTTTTTTTTGCTGATTATATTTGGGTGGGGGACGACGATGACATGAAAAGGACATGGAAACATTGTACTTCTTCAAAATGGACAGCAAGCAAGCCTGTTATTTAAAAGTTAAATGACACTAAGTTTATCACAAGGTAAGTCTTGGCTATATTGTGATTGTTTATTATTCATTTAATTATTTGAATGTATATAATAATGTATATAATAATGCTGGCTTGGTGTGTTTAGAGATGAATTGTTGTGATATTTGCTGCTGCGGCACATACTGATAAGGAATGAATGAATGAGGGACGAATAGAAAAATGTGGTGTTTTATGCTGTAATATGGGATAGTAAAGAGAGAATGTAATTGGGAATGCCAATTCAAAATGAGTTGTTTTTTTCAAGAGTCTCTGTCTTCAAGTCCAAGTCAAGTCTCGAGTCAGTTGTTCACGAGCCCAAGTCAAGTCGCAAGTAATTTTTTTTGCGACTTATGTGTGACTCAAGTCCAAGTGCCAGACTTGAGTTTCCATCTCTGCTAGCTCTGCTTAAAGATTTTACTGGTTGCATGTATGTCATGGTTCCCCCTTTAAGCAGCGTGCTGTGGAGCATGTGGGCTCGCGTGCTCAAGCAAGGTGCGAGAGCACCTGCTTTTCCTTTGTTGTTAATCGTGACATTTGGACACGTGCTTTTGTTATGTTTCTGTTAGGTCTCCTCCCTGTTCTGTCATTGACTGTTATTTCATGTGTGTCTAGATTGGGGTCAGCCATCAGCAATTGGCGCTGATTATGTTTGTATATATACCGCACGCCTCCCAGCACACGGCGCGGAATATTATAGTATAGTAGATTAGTTTAAATTCCTTACCATAGTCATAGTCATAGTCATAGTCAAGATCCATGTTAGATTCCTTGTTAGAGTTATTTAGGTTAAACATTAGATTTAGTCCACACTGGTTTCTCCACTCCCAGTCCCTCGCTATTGTTCATGTTTCTTGATTTGTATATCGACCCTGTTTTCCGTGACCGTGACCTTGATTGCTGCCTTGCCCAGTTTATGCCTGTTTGCCGATCACCGGACCTTTTGCATGTTTTTGGATTACGTTTTTGGATTACGATTTTGGATTTATCTGCCTGTGCCCCTCTTTAATAAAACTGTCTACTGCACTTGCATCGGTCCTATCTTCGTTACGTGTCGAGCCGTGACTATTCTCAGAGAAGTATCTGTCTGAAATTAAATGAGGCTATAATAATCCAGCACAACCACCTTCATCTACACTTAATCAGGCTGACTGGAAGATACTTCACTAGAGACAAATCTTATTAGATTCACACACTCACTACAGTGAGATTTCAATTATATAAATTCTCAATCATGACCAGAGCATCATGCCATTCACTGAGCAGAATCACTTTTGTTTGGTTGTAATGAAATAGCCAGAAATGTTGTTTGTAGTACTGTAATTATCCCTAACTTCAAAACATGAGCCCACATGTGCGCACACATGCCAAACACACAATGATATCTTATTAAGTAATGAATCTGTTGACAATACTGTTGAACACTGATTTGATTTGAGCATCAAAAGATTGGACCAGGAAACTGAATTGACTTGCACATTAAGATACAAATATGTGAAATAATCCCATTAGTCGTCCTAGTGTTTCAAAGGCACTGGAGCCAATCCCAGAGAGACAACGATGTAGACAGCAACCCTGATCCTCTTATGTGCTTTTAGCACTTTTATTTTTTTCTTAGCACATTCTTTTACTGTATATACTATATTCCACATCTACTCATGGAATTTCTGTACATATAGTGAGATTTTCTTGTATTATACAGATGTGCATTTGTGTGTACACTTGCCTGTGGACAAGCATATGAGTAAATATGTGTGCCTGTACATGAACACTCTGGGTGACCTTGTCATTATCCACTGTGTCAGTCTCCTTTCAGATAAATGCAGCAATATCAGCTTTTTATCCATGTTAAATATTCATTTTGTTTAAATATTTAACAACATTGATTCTTTCTGTCCTGCCACACTATTTTCAGTTTCTTATGATCGCGAACATGTTATGGACAATATCCATACAACAAAACATTTGGATATATAAGCAAATTAAAACATTAGACAGATGCACACAAAAACAAAAATCTTGTTACATCCTTCCCTCTGAACTCAGGACTAGACTTACTGAATCATTGGAGAACTACAGCTTGCTGAATGGCAGCTTTGTGGTAGCAAGCTGTCATGCTGCCTGTTACTGCATGGCCTACATGATCATAGTTTTGTAGGCTACTCCCACCAGAAAAACCCTGCTGAGCTATTGGTAGTGGGATTCTGTGAAGCAATTCCAGTCTTACTTGGCAATTGAATTTTTTCTCCATATACATTCATCAAATGCTAATTTGTCCCACGTTGCTAAAGGGAAGAAAATGAAAGGGGGAAATTGTGATTTAGTACAACTAATTTCCTTCAAAAACTGGGCTTTACAATAGAAAATAAGGAAGCAGGAAGAATCAAGTTTCCAGAATTTCTCAGAAAGCATCAAATAAATCATCATAACCCTCTTTCACTTAGTCCATTCAGGAAGGATCTGCTTAGGTAGGTAGCAGTTATGGAGAGCACTGGTGCACTTTATTGTTTTTCATTTGAAAAACAGCACATAACAGTTTGTGGTTTTTTTTGGCAAATTTCAAATCTGCCTTATTTAGGGCAAATTTGAAAGCAGCTTTGCTTATTTTTGGTGGAGGCAATCAGGCAACTGTTTTTAAAGGCAGAGAGAAATATTGCTCTGCTTTTTACCTAGATGAGGATGGGGACCCCCTTCGGAGTCTGGTTCCTCTCAAGGTTTCTTCCTCATATCATCTTAAGGAGTTTTTCATTGCCACTGTCACCACTGGCTTGCTCAACAGGGATAAATTTACACATTTAAAATCTGTATCCTGTGTTTATATGTTTCTGTAAAGCTGCTTTGATGTCCATTATTAAAAGCACTATACAAATAAAACTGAATTGAATTGAATTCTGACTGCCTAACTCTTACAGTAGTTAAGTTCTCCTATACCTGTCTCGTGGTTAGGTAGCTAATGTAACATTGTCTGCTAAGCACTGAATGAAACAGCTAAATGTTTATTCAGAAGAAGCCTAATAGATACAGTACCCTCCATGAATACTGGCATCCTTGGTAAATATGAGCAAAGAAGGCTGTGAAAAAGTCTAAAAAGTGTAAAAAATCTTTATTGTTATGAGCAATATTGTTATTTATTGTTATTATTTTGATCTTTTCTTCAACTAATTCACAAAAATACTCTGCTCCCATGGATATTAAACAACTACAAACACAACACAGGATTATCCCCCAAAAAAAATATTTGTAAAATATAGGTGTGCAACAATTATTGGCACCCTTTTAGTCAATACTTTGTGCTACCTCCCTTTGCTAAGATAACAGTTCTGAGTCTTCTTCTAAAATGCCTGATTGGAGGGTTGGAGAATAGGTTGGAGAATACATGACAAGAGATCTGAGACCATTCCTCCATACAGAATCTCTCCAGATGCTTCAAATTTCGAGGTCCATGCTGGTGGACTCTCCTATTCAGTTCTTTTTTTTTTTTTTTTTTTGGTCAAAAGATTCATTTTATTACTCAAAATGTACAAAATTAAGCCCATTTCAAACAAATCATCTTAAGCACCCAAGACTGCATAAAGTTTCATTTATTAAAAGTGAAACCCCAATCAGACAAAATAATTAGCTTCATAAAATACAAAATCTAATTTAATTTAGCTTTGACAGCATCAAACAGCTTATATGTAAAATAATTTCATTCCAAAAAAACAAAACAAAAACACACACACACACACACACACACACACACAAACACACACACACACACACACACAAAACGTATACATATAAAACGTGAATAAGGGCCACTCATAAAAAATCAACAAAACAGTCCTTCCTTAATCAGATTTCCAGCTGAAAACTGTGACATCGACATGGACGAGGGGAATTAATCATCATTCATGAATTGGATTTCATAACAGAGTTTTTCAACGAAGCAGTACCCATTTTCAACCTTTTGTCTCTCTTGCCTTTTGTCGCTAAGCAGCTTTCTATTTAGCATAGTAACATTTCATTTTCTGTTTGTCTAAACGTCCGTAATTCTAAACAGACTCACCATATCTGCCCTGAGCTTTTGGCAATGCTAGTTATAGCTTTTTGTACAAACTTAATTTGTGGTTCCCCAAAAAAAAGCACTATATTTGTGGAAAACTATTCCTATTCAGTTCTATGGGTTTCAAATCAATAGACTGGGATGGCCGTGGCAGGACCTTGATTTTGTGGTCAGTAAACCATTTTTGTGTTGATTTTGATGTACATTTTGTATCATTGTCCTGCTGGAATATCCAACCACGGCCCATTTTAAGCTTTCTGGCAGAGGCACTCAGGTATTCATTTAATATCTGTTGATATTTGATAGAGTCCATGATGCCATGTATCCTAACAAAATGTCCAGGTCCTCTGGCAGAAAAACAGACCCAAAACATTAAAGAGCCACCACCATATTTAACTGTGGGCATGAGGTACTTTTCCATATGGCTACATCTCTGTGTGCATCAAAATCACCTCTGGTGTTTATTGACAAAAAGCTCTATTTTGGTTTCATCTGACCATAGAACCTGATCCCATTTTAAGTTCCAGCAGTGGTTGGCAAACTGCCAGACACTGCTGGAACTTCAAATGGGATCGGGTTCTATGGTCAAATGAAACCAAAATGTAAAATATCAATGGGAATAAACTTCAAATATATTTTTCTCATATTAATTCATAGTGGTGCCAATAATTATTGAACACCTATATTTAACAAAGATTTTTTTTAGAAATCTGTGTTTTGTTTGCAATTGTTTGATATCCAGGAGAGCAGAGTATTTTTGTAAAAAAAAAAAAATTAACAAAAGATCAAAAGGTTCAACAATAAAGACAATTTTCACAGCCTTCTTTGCTCATATTTACAAAGGGTGCCAATATTAGTGGAGGACACTGTAGATAATAATATTATAAAAGCTAAGAAACAGGTTTATGAAGAGCAGACAAGATCTGTTTCATTCAGCTTGAGAAAGACAGTTCATCTTCAAGATACAATCCAATTTAATTGATGGTACTTCAGTGTTTGACAGGCATGTAATGGATCAGCCAGAGAGGGCTTCTCTGAATTTGCTTCTCATTCATTTTCTGGCATTTTGACTATGTTGCAAACAGAGAGGTGATTCATAAAAAGGTTGTTACAGGACACAACCTTCAAAAGTATTCCATTTTCAGACATGAAAAGTCTAATTAAAACTCTTCCCTTTATTTTTGTTCTTATGTTGTTAACGATTTCTTCTGGTGTCAGCACTATTCTCTCCTAGTGCTCTCCTTCACATCCATTAATATTTCAATTAAAGGACAGAAACAAAGGGAGACAGAAGCACACACGTACACACGCGTACACACACACACACACACACACACACACACACAGAGAGAGAGAGAGAGAGAGAGAGAGAGAGAGAGAGAGAGAGAGAGAGAGAGAGAGAGAGAGAGAGAGAGATATTCGATAGATCTCAGCCCGGGGGTCATTTTGAGCTCTGGAGTTTAGGTGTGTTCACTCACGTGCTGCCGAGATATGGAGAACAATGAGGTCTTCTGGAATGCCAGGGAAGACTTCTTTTCTACCTTTGATTTTTTTTACCTTTGAGTTTTCATCCTCACACACTGCTTGGCATTCTATTAAAACTGATAATCATTTATGGACTCAGAGATCTATTAGTTAATCGATATTTTTTTTCTCTTTCTGCTTTTATCAAGCCCAGACCTACATTTTTCCATCAATCAACGGTTTGTAACTACAAGGCCATGGTGCTACTGACAATGTATAACTGAAGAAATCAGGTAAATACAACCCCAATTCCGAAAAACTTGGGACAGTATGGAAAATGCAAAAAAACAAAAAACAAAAAAGAAAAAAACAACAACAACGGTCATCTGAAAATTCAATTCACCCTGTACAATATTAAAAACAATAACACATTATTTGATGTTTTACTTTGTGAATTTTATTTATTTTTGAAAATATACACTCATTTCAAATCTGATGACTGCAACACACTCCAAAAAAGTTGGGAGAGTCCACTGTTTACCACTGTGTAACATCACCATTTCTTTTAATTTCTTACCATTTCATCACCATTTCTTAACTCTTATTAAGCCTTTGGGCACTGAAGACACCCGGTAGTTAAGTTTAGCGAGCGGAATTTTCCCCCATTCGTCCATTGTGAATTGCTTCAGTTGCACAAGTGTACAGTGCCTTTGCTGCCTTATTTTGCGCTTCATAATGCACACGTTCTCAATCAGAGACAGGTCAAGACTGCAGGCAGGCGATGTTAGCGCCTACACTCTCTGCTTACACAACCATGCACTTGTAATCCAGGCAGAATGTGGTTTGGCGTTGTCCTGCTCTGGATGGCAGCATATGTTGCTCCAGAATGTGTACATATCTTTCTGCATTAATGGTGCCCTCACAGATATGCAAGTTACCCATGCCATGTGCACTGACAGACCCCCATACCATGACAGATCCTGGCTTTTTGACCTGACGATGATAAAAGCTTGGATGGTCCCTTTCCTCTTTGGCCTGGAGAACACGACAGCTGTTTTGTACAAAGACCATCTGAAATGTTGACTTATCGGACCACAAAACGATTCCACTGTGCTACTGTCCATCTCAGATGAGACTGAGCCCAGAGAAGTAGGTGGCGCTTCTGAACAGTGTTGATGTGTGGCTACTGCTTTGAATAGTAAAGCCTTATGTTGCATCTGTGGATGCATCAGCGAATGGTGTTGACTGACAAAGGTTTACCAATGTATTCCCGAGCCCATGTCAGGATATCCATTACAGACTCATGACGGTTTTTAAGACAGTGACATCTGAGGGATAGGAGATCATGTGCATTCAGAAGTGGTTTTCTGCCTTGCCCTCTATGCACCGAGATTTGACCGGATTCCTTGACTCTTTTAATTATATTGTGCACTATAGAATGTGAAATGCCCAAAATCCTACTGATTTTTCTTTGGGGAATGTTGTTCTGAAAGTGTTGGCTTATTCTGTTGGCAGATCAAGTTGACCCATATTCTGTTGACCCATCCTTGCTCTTGAAGGACTAGGGCTTTTTTGGAGGGTCCTTAAATACGATGATTAGATGATTACCTCACCTATTTCACATCACCTTCTTCTTCAACTTGTCAAATCGCTATTAGTCCTAAATTCACCCTGTCCCAACTTTTTTGCATCCAACAGTTAAAATAAACGTGTTTCCTTAAAAAACTATGCAGTTGATTAGGTAAAACATCAAATACATTGTATTTATATGTTTTTTGTTTAAATACAAGTCAAAGTGTATTTACAAATCACTCCCCTTTGTTTTTATTAGCCTTTTCCACACTGTCCCAACTTTTTCGGAATTGGGGTTGTATTTTCTTTGCCATTTTAATAAAGGATGAAGTCAAAAAACAAACTGCAGTAAACTGTTAAATTTTTTATTTAAATTCTTTTCCTGAAAGGCTCACCTGCAGACACTGCAAACGAAGCACTTTGGGTGATATGTGTGGCCCAGCGCTGATACCACCTCTCCTGTGATGAAGTCCCCACAGCTGTCACACTTTGTGCCATACAGATGCTGGTAGTCTGCTGTGCATATGTACTCGCCCTTCTTCTGGAAAAATCCGGAACGTGCCAAGTTACAGCCACACACTGCCGGAAAGAAAGTGCATGATTACAATAGAACAGCTACACAGAAGTGCACAGAAGATTACTTTCCATCCATCCCTGCAATATTCAGAATTATGCAAATCTTGTCTGGTCTTCATTGCCAATTTTTTTTTTTTTAGTTATTCGATATAGAAAGCTTACACACACACACACACACACACACACACACACACGGTGAAGAATTTCTTAGCCAGTTAGACTTTGGGCACCATGCATAATGTAAATTGCTGTTATGTCAAAGTTCCATTTCCCCACACAATGAGTTTTGGTTAGCAGCTAGGTTAAGAAGTGCAGAAAAGTTGCAGATCCATGACACAATTGAGGATATAGGATATTTCCATTATGGTACTAGGCATGTCACAAGAACCGATAATTCAGTACCAACATTCTTAAAATGTGACGGTACTTGTTTTTCTACAGTAGCATAGGTACCATTGGTAATGAAGGTACTGTGGTTGCAAATCTTCCGGGACTGATGGGGGCAGCAAATATGCGTAAGTGTTTTAGTCAGTCCACAAGTGGTACAGAAGATCGAGAGCGCCTACAAACACACGGGAAAAACTACAGAATATGGCGACAAGTTTAGCTCTACCCGACTCGTTGAGAGGAAAGGTGGTAAGAGACAAATATGGAAATACTGTGCAATTGAGGCGGATGACAACAAACATATAATTGATGCTCTGAAGCTGGTGTGCAACTGATACTATTGTTCATTTCAAACAAAGCGAGGAAACACCTCGAATTTGGTGAAGTACCTGAAAGACGGGCCTTATATTATGTTTGTTTGAGGCAGCTGGCATTGTGGAAGTGAAACCAGTTAACCTTATGCTCCATGTAATGTTTGCGATAGCCAGTTATTTGTTAAAGACGCTAATGAATTGCAACGTTATAAACTACCTCCTAATGGGCCACCATGCATCACCATTCAGCCCATGTCCTGTCAGCAAAATGTAGCCTAAAGTCACAAATAACTTTTGAAATGTTAATGGTTTTAATAAATCTTTTTGGCCTGCCACCATATCAGTGAATTTAAACTAATGCGTGCATCCAGAGTATAAGGGCTGTGTGTCTGTGTGTGTGTGTGTGTGTGTGTGTGCGTGCGTTTAGGAGTTCACCTTAGCACTTGTAACCTCCACTGTTTTATTAGTCATTGTCAGACAGTGTTTGATAACTAAAATATCCCCCCCCCCCCCCTCTCTCTCTCTTTTTGCCAGTATTAGCCAGAGGAGGATGTCCACCAGGGGGTTTTAATTTTATTTTAAAAAATAATAATAATAATTTTTTTAAACCACACCGAGTGTGGTATCGAGTATTGTGTACTTTTGGTGGTATCGGTACCGACTACTAGATATAAAAATGGAAACTTCTAGTTAGCTTCATGTGGCCCTTATATAACTGATACTTTTATCAGGGGAACTTGTGTTCCCTGGGATAGGCTCCATGCTCCTTGCGACCCTGAGTAGCATAAGCAGTACAGAAAATGGATAGATATACAGTCCCCTCCAAAAGTATTGGAACAGCAAGGCTAATTATATTGTTTTGCTGTACATTGAAGACATTTGGGATCAAAAGATGAATATGAGATGATAGATCAGAATTTCAGCTTTCACTTCCTGATATTTACATCTAGATGTGTTAAACAACTTAAATATGGCATCTTTGGTGGCAGATCACCAAATATTTAGGTGAGCAAAAGAATAGGAACAGTCTTAAAGTAAAATAAAATAAAAAAACACTTAATATTTTGTTACATACCCATTGCTTGCAATGACTGCATCAAGCCAGTGCCCCAGTGATATCACCAAACATTTTTCCTTTGTGATGTTTTTCCAGGCTTGCACTGAAGTTTAATTCAGCTGTTGTTTGTTTTGGGGATTTCTCATTTCAGTCTCTTCTTCAGGAGGTGAAATGCATTCTCAACTGGGTTAACGTGTGGTGATTGACTTGGCCAGTCTAAAACCTTTTTTTCCTCCTGACAAAGTCCTTTGTTGAGTTGGCAGTGTGTTTTGGATCATTGTACTGCTGCATGTGCTCCTCCCAATTAGATTGGATGCATCTCTCTGTAAATTGGCAGACCGATTGTTTCTGTAGACTTCTGAAGTCATTCTGCTGCTACCATCATGAGTTACATAATCAATAAAGATTATTGAGACCATTGTAGAAACAGCAATGTAAGCCCAAGCGATGACTCTACATGGAAAACACTACATAAACATGGAAAAACATGGAAGTTCATCAGTCAAGCATGGTAAAGGTACAATGCTTAACTGATGAGCTTCCATGTTTTGGATCATGAGCAGATCCATTCTTTCTCCACACTTTGGACTTTCCACTTTGGTAGAAGTTAATCTTGGTTCCAGAACTTTTGTGGCTCATCTCAATATTTCTTTGTGAATTACAATCTGGTCTTCTGTTTCTTACTGCTCATTGGTGGTTTGCCTCTTGGGGTAGGGCCTCTATATTTCTGCACTTGAAGTCTTCTTCGAATGGTGGATTGTGATACCTTCATCCTGCCCTGTTGAGGTTGTTTGTGATGTCACTAACTGTTATTGTTTTTATTTTATTTATTTATTTATTTATTTGGGGGGGGGGGGGGGGGGGGGTGTTCTTCACAGCTCTCACAGTGTTTGTCATTAACTACTGTTGTTTTCCTTAGCTGATCTGTTACATGTCTGGTTCTTAGTACACCAGTGGTTTCTTTCTTTTTCAGGACATTCCAAATTGTTGTATTGGCTATTCCCAATGCTTATGCAATGGCTCTGAAAGACTTTCCCTCTTTTCTCAGCTTCAAAATGGCTTGTTTTTCTCCCATAGACAGCTCTCTCAAACATAGCGCTCAAACCAAGAGTAAACATTCAGAGCTATTAAATTTTTAATCAATCAACTTAACATGGCAAACCTGGACAGCAAGAAACAGCTATCAGGCACATGTTCCAATATTTATGATCACTTGAAAAAATGGGTGAGCTCAAACATAAGGTGCCATATTCATAAAGTTATTTAACACATTTAGATGTAAATATGAGGAAATGAAAGGTGAAATTCTGATGTGTCGGCTCATATTCATCTTTTGATCTCAAACCCAAATGTCTTCAGTGTATAGCAAAAAAATGAATAAAAAATTTAATTGGGCTTGCTGTTCCAGTACTCCCAGAGGGGACTGTAATGTCTTTTTTCCAAACTGAAAATAAAGAGAACACAACAGCAAGAATACAGAAAACCCTCTTGTAAGTGTTAACTACATAAAACTATAAGATTGACATACTTATTTACTCAAAACAAGTAAGATGGGGATCTGAAGCCCTATCTGGAAGAAATATTATTGCAAGCAGCATGCAGAAGAGTCTTCAGAGACCTGAACATCCATCTAGACAAACTCCAAGCTGCCTGATGCTGCTGGCATTATTCAGTCTAAAATATGTCTGTATGTTTCAGTCCAGCATAACCTCTACACCTCCACAACCCACTGCTACAATGCTTTCCATCCTCCCCCAAATCCCTCAAGCCACAGATACCCTTTACCCTACATTAATCACTTGCCTTGATAGGTCATTTCCTCTCTCACTCAATGTCACACAGGACCCTCCTAGTCCTGTCTTTTATTCTGTTTATCTGGGAAGGTGAAGTGTATCACACACTTCCTCCAAGACATATAAAAGCCACCCAACCACAATCTTCTCATACTGCTGCTTGTGTGGCATCACAGGGCAGTGTAACACACTCTGAGAAAAGAGCTAGCCACCCCCTTCTGCATGCATAAGCTCACAGACACCCCACGATTGGTTAGTGACGCAGTGATTTAATATGGGAGAGAGAATGCCATCCCTTCCTCCCAGAGGCCACAGCCAGTTTGCTCTATTGAACTCCCGGCCACAGATGGCTGACGTTAGAGTAAATGTTTTTCTGTTGCGCCACTCAGGAGCAGACAAGGTCCATCCTCTCTGAGGTCTATGGATACCAAACAATCCCAGTGAGTCATTTAACTCTCCTCCACCACACACATCTCTGAATGCTGAAGCTTTTGCATATCAAAACCTAAAGAAGGAAGATTTTCTGAAGACACTTCTGAAGATTTTATTGAGACACTGTCCTGGATTCATCCCCTCACATCTCTAGCAGGCCATCATCCCTACCTCATTCAGGTAACTCCACTGTTTAGGATGACAAGGCTGACCCCTTCACAAATAAAGAACTACAGACCAGGCCCCCTTTTACTATGTCCAGTGCTCTAAGTGCTCCGATATTCACCAATATACAGTACCAGCAATTCTATGTTTTGATTAGTTAAGTTAATTTCACAGCAAAAAGAAAGTGACGGTATGTTTCAAATTTTGGATGTTTAATGTCTAATTCGCTGCAGCGTCTCAAAATTATTTCATGGCTTGCAAAAAGAAGTAACATCTACATACAGGACTATCAAATAGTGGGTTTTCTGTGGCCCCAACTCATCTGCCAACAAATTTCTCCAGTTACATTAAAATTAAGTAGAATCTTTAAAAAAAAAAAAAAGGTTAAGTAGTGAATATTGGATTACTATAAAGGTCTACTGAAATGCATAATTAAATAGTGCCAATACTCTCTTGCATTGATGATTTCTTTGTTTGCACATGCAAATGACACCATTAAGGCCTGTTCACACTGGGATGTTTTTCGCAGCGCGTTAAATGGTCAGTTTTTCGACGTGCTTTTTTGTGTTCACACCCACACGTTAAACGCGGGCAATGTGCTGAATAAGAGTGCAAATTCACTCCTGACAGTAGATGGCACTTACTGAAAAACATAAACACCCTGGTACACAAGATGGCGCTACACAACTTTCTGTTTCTGACACCCGATTATCACTGAAATGAAAAAGCCAGTATTTACATCTTTAAGCATTCATATACTTATGGGAAGACCCAGATTATGTTATTTTTTAAATCTAATTTTGTTTTTGGAAGGTTGTGGGTATAAGGCAATTATTGTTGTGCCCAAAATGCAAATTGATGAAGTGTTGACTATGAATAGTCTTTTTTGTGGTCAATATTATATTATAATGACTTAATAATGGGGAACTTAGCTATTTGAATAAGAGGTCAAGAATACTTATATGCATATATATGCCAAGTGCAAAATAAATACAATAGACTGTCAATCAGCAGAAAGAATTAAATGTATCATTTATAATATATGCTTGCATTTCAGTGTTGTCAAAAATAGCCACAACATAATAAATACTCTTATATAGTATTTAGTGGTTAATTTTGAATCTGTTTTACACCACTGACAGCCAATGGGCTGTTAAACAGACCGTTTTTCGCGCTGCCAAAATCGTCTCGGTGTGAACAGGGCTGGGACCACAGAGCAAAAAACATTCATGTGAATAGTCAAATTTATTGTAGTTAGATGACTGAAAAAAAGAAGAAAAACATCAAGGAATAAGAATAAGAGTCAGGAAGATTCGGTAGTGAAAAGTAGATACATATTTCTACAAATTTCTACTTCAGCAACATCTCACACCTCCAGGGTCCCTGGTTAGATCCTGAGCTCGGGTTACTGCCTGTGTAGAGTTTTGCATGTACTCCTACAGGTTCACCGGTTTGTTCCCACTGTCCAAAAACATGCATGTTGGTGGACTGGCTATGCTAAATCGCTGAGATGAGAATGAGTGTGGTGTGAGAATGAGTGTGGGTCATTCCGTCAATTCAATCAAATTCCAAAAAAGTTGGTTGCATCAATGTCTTTAAATTACTTTAAACTTATTCTAGGCTAAGCCTGATATTTAAAACTGAGAATTACCCAGTACTGCTGACTAGATACCAAATATAACTGGTTTTATATTGGAGGGTTATCACTTTTGGCACAAATTAAGCTTTCTTCACTTTTTGTTGGCTTTTATTTCAATGATCCAAAAATGCTGTGCTAAAAACCAATGTTGACAAGCAGCTTGGGACCTGAATTTTTGCGTATGCAAACTATTATCCTATTACCATATGTAACCCAAATTGAATTTGCCAACAGGGCTTATATCATGATGAAATAAACTCTAGATATCAAGTATATGCAAAAAGGCAACCTTTATTCAAAAAAGTATATATAAGGTTAACCTAACCCTAACCCTAACCCTAACGATACCTGTTGGAGACGAGCGCTGACGGGCAGGGTAGCGTGCGTAGAATCGTCGGATGAGTAAACACAGAAGACAGACAGAAGTCAGGCGATCAGGCGAACAATCCAAACAGGGCAAGGCAGGGAATCGTAAACGATAAACAGGCAGAGATATCCGAAAACCAGGAAATTCCAGAATTAAGATAAAGGCTTGGTCAAACGGCTGAGCTGCGATAACTGAGCATTTACTTCGCTTCACGCTGATGTTAACATGTTAACATGTTAACCCCCCCCCCCGGGTGAGCAGCATGGAATTCTCTGCGCAAGTTTGCGTCCAGAATGTCCTGGGATGGGATCCAGCACTGCTCCTCTGGGCCATATCCCTACCAGTCCACCAGATATTCGAGTCTTCTCTCCTACGTCTGCAGTCCTTGATGTTGTGGACGCGGTAGTCTGGGCGGCCTTCAATCTCCAGCAGTTCCAGTGGGGAGTCATCCGGCACCGCCGTGGCCAAGGGACCCGGTATTACTGGCTTGAGGAGAGAGACATGGAATGACGGGGCGATGCGGCCGTGCTTGGGCAGGTCCAGGCGGTGCGTGACTTCATTAATCTGCTTCAGAATCCGGAAGGGGCCGATATACTTGGGTTTAAGTTTTCTGCCCAGGAGTGGCGACTTTAGATCTCTTGTAGAAAGCCGCACCCTGTCCCCGGGTTGATAGATGAGGTGATTCCTCCGGTGCCGGTCCGCCTTCTGTTTGCGGTGCGGGAGGCCTGCACCAACTGTTGATGGGCGAGTTCCCAGACCTGTTCACTCTGGCGGAACCACTCATCTACCGCTGGTGAGTCAGTGGGGGAGGCGTTACATGGAAACAATGGCGGCTGATAGCCCAAGACACACTGAAAGGGAGTGAGCTGGGTGGCGGAATGTCGTAGAGAGTTTTGTGCGTATTTCGCCCATGGGAAGAAGTGGCCCCAGTCCTCCGGATTGGTGGCGCAAAAAGTTCGTAGGAATCATTTCTGCCTGTCCGTTGCCTGCCCATTCTGCCTGTCCGTTGACCTGGGGATGGTAACCGGAAGTGAGATTAACGGTGATCCCTATCTTCTCTAATGAAACTGGCCCAGACGCGAGACGTGAATTGCGGACCTCTGTCACTCACAATCTCCTTTGGGATGCCGAAGTATCTAAATACGTATTGGAAAAGTAATTCGGCTGTGGCAAAGGCATATGGGATGGCTGGTAGTGGGAATAGGCGCAGAGATATCGAAAACCACCAGTATCTCAGTGTTACCTTGTGACTCCGGCAGGTCCGTTATGAAGTCTAGTGCCAGGTGGGACGATGGGCGTACAGGTGTGGGGAGAGGTACCAATTTTCCGGCTGGTAGGACACGCAGCACTTTCAACTGAGCACAGGTGGAGCATGAGGATATGACATGCTGTACCTCCCTAGGCATGTGGGGCCACCAATATTTCTCGGCCAGCAGTTGGTAAGTACGATGAGCTCCCGGGTGACCCGTCGCTAGTGTCGTATGGGCCCAAGTGATGAGTTCCAGACGGTACCGTCTCGGTACGAATTGTTTACTTGGAGGACGTGCTGTCGGAACTCGTGACCTGGGGAAGCGAGCTAAGGCTTGATCTAGGGACCACTCTATGGCGCCAACAATACAGGATGGGGGCAAGATATGATCTTCGTGGTTCTCCCGACTTTCAGGAGAGTGGATTCGAGATAGAGCATTGGCCTTCGTGTTTTTTGCTCCTGGCCTATATGACAGGGTAAACTTGAACCTGAAGAAGAATAGGGACCAGCGAGCTTGGCGAGGCGTAAGTCGTTTGGCGGTCCTCAGGAACTCTAGATTTTTATGGTCCGTATAGATTATGAACGGGTGGACGGCACCCTCCAGCCAGTGATTCACTCATCTAGGGCCAATTTAACTGCCAGGAGTTCTCGGTTCCCCATGTCGTAATTGGGTTCTGCGGGTGACAACTATCGAGAGAAGAACGCTACGGGATGCAACTTTGGCTTGTCTCCGAATCTCTGGGACAGAATGGCCCCCACTCCCGCCTCCGAATCATCAACCTTCACCACGAATGGTCTGGAGGGATCCGGGTGTCTGAGGATGGGGGCCGTGGTGAAGGCTTATCCAGAGCCTCCTGGGCATTTGGGGTCCAAAGGAGCCGTCGGGGCTTACCACGCAGGAGGGATGTCGGGGTTGTGCTATTTTGCTAAAGTCTTGGATGAATCGCCGATAAAAGTTCGCGAACCCAAGGAAACATGGCAACTCCTTGAGTTGGGGAGTTTGCCATCCACCACCGCTTGAACCTTGTGTTGGTCCATGGTGACTCGCTTCGGACTAATGACATAACCTAGGAATGAGATTGTGTGTTGGTGGAACTAACACTTCTCGGCTTTTACTTAAAGCTGATATTGCAGCAGGCGGCGCAATACTTCCAGGGATCTCGAATATACTAGGATATCGTCAATATAGGCGATGACGCACCTCCCCAGCAGGTCCCTCAGGACGTCATTGATTAAGTTCTGGAACACTGAGGGGGCGTTAGCGAGCCCATACGGCATGACTAAGTACTCGTAGTGCCTGGAGGTGGTACTAAAGGCCATCTTCCACTCGTCCCCCTCCCTGATACGGATCAGGTTGTATGCACTACATAGGTCCAGCTTCATGAAGATGGTCGCAGACCGTACCTTAGCTGTTCAAGGCTGCGGGAACTAGTGGCAGGAATATGAAGTAATCTGTAATGATACCTGTTGGAGACAAGCGCAGATGGGCAGGGTAGCGTGCGTAGAATCGTCGGATGAGTAAACACAGAAGACAGACGGAAGCCAGGCGATCAAGTGAACAATCCAAACAGGGCAAGGCAGGGAATCGTAAACGATAAACAGGCAGAGATATCTGAAAACCAGGAAATTCCAGAATGAAGATAAAGGCTCGGTCAAACGGCTGAGTTGCGATAACTGAGCGTTCACTTCGCGCCACACTGATGTTAACAAGGCCTTTTATAACTTAGGGTGAGTCACAGGTGTTCGCACTCAGTACTCCGGCGAACTTGAGCGCAGGCATGGCTAGGAAGTGTAGTTCTCGTCCGCCATGTTTGTCAGCAGCACTGCATTCTGAGCACTGCAACCGCGAGTTCGCCGCGACGTAACAAAGGTTAACCAAAGGTACATAGATTTATAGAAGTAGAAACATATGAAGACAAGCCTGTTGGTACAGGGCATTAGGACTCCTAATAATACTAGAAACATTGCTCATGCATGCTAAAATTCATATTTGCAGTACACTTTATATGTACATTTATTTCTTTCCACTTTGAGCATTGCACATTTCTATCAAATCCATCCATCCATCTTCTATACTGCTTATCCTTTTCAGGGTCACGGGGAACCTGGAGCCTATCCCAGGGAGCATCGGGCACAAGGCTGGGTACACCCTGGACAGGGTGCCAATATTTCTATCAAATAACCTTGCCTTTTTTCTGTTTTTTTCACCTTAGAGATTTACATGATAGATGTTCACAAGCACCCAATCCACTGAGACTTCCCTGTTGACTGTTGTGAATACTCTTTAGAAAACAAACAAAAGATGATTATAGGCATACAGGACATGCATTCCTTAAATAATTCTACTCCTTGTAATACCTTAAAGGTAACTCCTCTTCACCATATACACCATCTTATTGGTTATAGTCAGGCCCACTTGTGGCTTCTCTTGATAATGATATCCCGAAAATAATTAACTCTACCTGTCCTACCGCCTTACAGACATTTCAAGCTTGGATAAAGAATCATCATTTTCAACTCAACCTTTCAAAGTTTCTTGTAATCCGAGATTACCATACGGTGTTAATCCCTGTTATTCCCACGGTTACTGCACCTGCTCATTTAAAACAGCATTTTATCAGCAGTATTCCCATGGCACTCTTTTCTCACACACACAGACAATCACAAACACACTACTTACTGGCCATTATTCTAACGCCAAGAACCATCCATTGTTGCCTTCTGCAAAACATGTCACTATTTAATGGGCCATTAGGCCAATAAAGGAATGATACATAATCAAATTTTTCCTGATGCTTCACAGGATGGGGGGAATGGGTGGACTATATACTGTAAACCCTAATGTTGTCTTTACTTAAAAAATCAAGTAATCATAACTAAATATTACTTAAAATGTTGTGTTTGGACCCATAAATGAAAAATCTAAGTTTTGTTTAACTTAATTATCTACAAAATACATACACTTAAGATTTCAAGTGTTGAACTCAAAATCATGATTTATTAAAATAGCTCACTCTTGTCTTTCTTTGATGTCATTGACCATGCAAGGAGTTCCATCTGGCAACAACTAATGCACTGTTACTGGTACCGGTGTATCAAGAGTTTATAAGGAGTAGGAGAGACGACTCTGTGTATGTGTACAAATAAATGACAATCATGTAAAGGATGTTTTGTAAATAAATTTACATTTGATTAAAAAGTGTTACTTTCCCCTGTATTTAAGTACACTTGAAACAAACACCCTGGTGGACTAGTGGCTAGCATGAGGCTCTCACTGCCATGACCAGAGGTTGACTCCTGGTCAATAAACTATAAAGTACAGTACACCATATGAACTCCAAGTTAAGTGAACTTAACAATTTAAGTACAGTCTACATGCTAGTTAAGTTAACTTAAATATACAAGTTCTGGGAGACGCCATTAATCAATTAAAGTGAGGGAAACGAGTTTACTCAATCAAGTGAATATAGACTATTTCAGCCATATTCAGAGAATCCACATTAACAGCTCTATAATGGCTCTAAACTATATAAAGACTCACCAAGCTCTCTATAGTCTTTGGCAGGAAAGTCCACAGCTGTGTATGTGAGACTGTATGTGAGAGATTCCATGTAAGCCACATTTAACAAACCACAAAACAACATCAAAGCACTTCAAATGGTTTATTGGCATATACGCTTGAAACACTCTGGTGCACAAGACATTCAAAACGCAAAGCGGAAAAATCAGAATTCGCCCAAAACTATTCACCCTCATCTAAAGAACAGTTTCAGTTAATGTTCACATCAAACATCAGAATGGAGAAAAAATGTGATCTCTGTGACTTTAACCATGGAATAATTGTTGGTACCAGATGGGCTGGTTTGAGTTTTTCAGAAACTGCTGATCTCCTGGGGTTTCACACAGCATAGACTCTAGAGCTTACATTACATGAAAAACAAAAAACATCCCATGAGCAGATGGTCTTCAGAGTGAAACACCTTGTTGATGAGAGAGATCAGAGGAGACTGGTTTGTGCTGACAGGAAGTCTATAGTAACTCAAATAAGCACTCTATAGTGAGCAGAAAAACATCTCAGAACACACAACAAGCTAAATTTGAGGTGGGTGGGCTACAACAGCAGAAGACCAGGTTCCAAGAACATGAATCTGAGGCTATCGTGGTCACAGACTCACTGAAACTGCATAGTTGAAAACTGGAAAAAGGCCAGGTGATTTTTTTTCCGTGAGCCTGTGCCCATGATAGCCTCAGATTCCTGTTCTTGGCAGACAGGAGTGAAATTCAGTGTGGTCTTCTGCTGTTGTAGCTCATCCACTTCAAGGGTTGATGTTTTGTGCATTCTGAGATGCTTTTCAACTCACCAAGGTTGTAAAGAGTGATTATATCCTACCAGGCAACTTGAACCAATCTCACCATTTCCCTCTGACCTCTCCTATCAACAAGACGTACCCAACCACATAACTGGTGCTCTCTCAATGTTTATTGTTTTTTTGCACCGTTCTGTGTGAAATCTACAGGTGTCCAAAAGTCTCCATACATAGGGAAATTAACACCCATCCATCCATCCATTTTCTGTACCATTTATCTTACACAGGGTCACAGGGAGCCTGGCGCATATCCCAGGGCAAACGGCGCACAAGGCAGGGGATACCCCGGACGGGCTGCCACTCCATTGCAGGGCACAATTGTACATACACTCATTCACACACTAAGGACAATTTTGAGATGCCAATCGTATGTCTTTGGACTTGGGGAGGAAACCGGAGATCAGCAGTTTCTGAAATACTTAAACCAGCCCTCATGGTACCAACACTCATGCCACAATCAAAATCCAAAAGATCACACTTTTTCTTCATTCTGATGTTTGATGTGAATATTACCTGAAGCTCCTGACCTTTATCTGCATGATCTTTTGCATTGTGCTGCTGCCACATGATTGACTGATTAGATAACTGCATGAATGTGTACAGTTTTTACTAATAAAGTGCATGGTGAGTAGTTTAATTGCACACTTTTATATGAAGTAAGCCACTTTATTTTCCAATAAAGAAAGTAATGAAATTGCAAAGAAGCCATATTAATGCCCTCCACACCATTTACTTGTTCTGTCTTTAATTAAAAATAACTTTATTTTTGAACACTTTATCTTTGTTACTGTACTTGCATTTACTCTTTAGTGCTCAGTTTTTGTCAGCTCTTCGGTTCACTTCTAATGCGCATTTAGAAGGCAGTCCCAGATGCAAGCTAATGCCCTAGTGTCATGTATCAGAGAAGGAACTCTGGACTTCAGCTCCCAGCAGCCACTTCACCGTACTCATCAGTCACATGACAACCTGCACCTGAATCACTTTCTTGTTAATGAACACTCGTGTACATAGCAACAGTTTTCACTGCTTTCTTTGTGTCACATTTGTCTTACAGTACCTTTGTCTCTGTTGCCATGTTTTGTCTTTGCCACAGTGTTTTGCCTTAGTCTTAGTGTATTTTGTTGGTTTATTTATTAAAACGTTTAAAATTCTGCACCTGCATCAGTCTCAAACTTCTGTATCGTGACAGAACGTGACACCTATACATGGATGCAGTGGAATTTTTCATGGTCCAAAGATCCCTGTACGAGAGGGAGAAGCCGAGGGGGGAGCCCTCCAACCAGGCTGCATGAATCTCCCACCCTCCCTACCCCATTGTGGATCTCGTCCAGCATGCCGAGTTGGCGTAGAACGTAAGTCCGCCTCCTTACTCATCTGAGGACGCTGCTCAGCATTTCTGGTGAGCTGAGGACGCCGCTCACTCACCCTTATTTGCTGACTGGCATGCCCGAGTGCTCCGCTCTGTTTTCCTGCACCGCTAAGAACACCGCTGTGCTTTCCTGCTTCGCTGAGGACCTCGCATGGCTGTTCAGCTCCGCTGAGGACGTCGCTCCGCTCTCCTGCTCCGCTGAGGACGTCGCTCCGCTTTCCTGCTCCGCTGAGGACGTCACTCCGCTTTCCTGCTCCGCTGAGGACGTCGCGCCGCTTACCTGCTCCGCTGAGGACGTTGCTCCGCTTTCCTGCTCCGCTGAGGACGTCGGTCCGCTTACCTGCTCCGCTGAGGACGTCGCTCCGCCTTCCTGCTCGGCTGAGGACCCTGCTGCGCCTTCTTGCTCGGCTGAGGTCGTCACTCTGCCTTCCTGCTTTGCTGAGGACGTCACTCTGCCTCCATTTTCAGCAGAAGACGTCGCTCCTTTTCCTTGCTTCACGCTGTATGTTGCTCCCCCTTCCTGTTCCACGGATGGCATTGTTCCCCCCCTGTGCTTTGCGGAGAGCAGCGATCCTCCCTCTGGCCTCGCGGAGAACCTCGCTCCCCTCTCTGGTCTCGCGGAAATCTTAGAGCTTCCCTCTGCCCTCGCGGAGAACTTCCCTCGCCCCGCGGACCATGCGGAGAACGGCACTCTCCCTTCTAGCATAATGGGGAATGTTACTTCCCCCTCAGGCTCTGCCTTGAGCCTTGTTCCTCCTGCTGGCTGTGCAGTAGCCATCATTCTTCATTCAAGCCAGGCCAGGGATATCATGCCCGAGTCTGCTGACACAGACAACCAAGTTCTGCCTTCCTGCCCAGCTGAGGATGTCGCTCTGCTTTCCTGTTCTGCTGAGGATTTCGCTCTAATTTTCTGTTCCGCTGAGGACGTCGCTCTGCTTTCCTGTTCCGCTGAGGACGTCGCTCTGCTTACCTGTTCCGCTGAGGACGTCGCTCTGCTTACCTGTTCCGCTGAGGACGTCGCTTTGCTTTCTTGCTCCGCTGAGGACGCCGCTCAGTCTCCTGGTTCAGCTGGTGACATTTTGCCCAGGGGGCCAGGACCGCCAGAGGGAGGGAGTGTGTTTAGGTGCTCCGGGAGAACTGCCCTTGGGGGTGGGGGGATCTTCAGTTCACAGCAGCCAATGCACCATACTCATTAGTCACATGGCCACCTGTACCTGAATCACTTTCTGGTTAACGAGCACTCATGTATATAGCCACAGTTTTCACTGCTTTCTTTGTGTCACGTTTGTATTACAATACCATTGTCTCTGCTGCCGTGTTTTGTCTTTGCCACAGTGTTTTGCCTTAGTCTTAGTGTCTTTTGTTGGTTTATTTATTAAAACGTTTAAAATTCTGCACCTGCATCCATCACAAACTTCCGTATCGTGACACTTAGTAAGATGAACATTAATTTCAGATGCCCTGCATATGTATTCTGCAGCTGCATTATTTGTGGCTACATACTTTAGTAGTTACATATCAGGATATAAACAATGATAAGAATAGTGAACACGGGCTGTGAAGTTTATATATGTTGTTTGTTAAGATTAAAATGGATATCCTGCCCTCTATGTTACATCCAGTGCTAAATATATACAATATATTTCCCCTACCGTATGTCCTATAATCGTATTATTTCACATTATTTTTAGCAAGCATTGAAATAATTAATTAAAAAACAAGTGGCTTTAACTACTGCTGCCACACCCACCAATTTCTATGTCTGGGTACATAAATTATGCAATGGCCCGCCCTCTCTCTCGCTATCCTCCAGCACTGGGGTCCCTAAAATAAAACTGATTAAGGAATGGTAGTGGGTATAGTTGAAAATGTATTTATCAGCAGCCAACACATGCTATTAAATTTCCTTTAGATCCATCTCTCTTTAGATCTATCTATCTATATGCCTGTCTGTCTGTCTGTCTGTCCATCCGTCCATCCACCCGACCCTCATTTATAAAGTTCTAAATAGCTTCTTATACAAGAGTTAGTTCTGGTCCACTAATTTGACTGGTTAACCAATGTTCTAAGAGTACTGATATTTAGTATAACAGCACTGGGACACTTTCCTGTTTGTATCACTCCATTTGCTATATAAAATTTAAATTCTATCAATACTTAATTATATTCAAACCATTACTACACTTACAATTACGGCCTGACTGTCAGTCTGTATGTTGCATGGCCACACACAATGCTCTATCCAACTGTGGTCTCTTTGGGAACTATTTTCACAGGCAGGGAAAAAATAAACAAAATATTTGGCCATATTGTTTCTGAAATATCTGTTACTCAATATAAATTTCCTATTTAGAGAAATGATGTATAAAACAACATTCCTGCCGGAACTCCCAACATAACATAACCAAGTATTTGGAACATCACAAACCAAATAACTTCATCATCAAAAAATTCTGTTCCAAAAAGGCAACAGTAAAATACAGTTAGCATGTAGAAACAGTGCATATATTTAAGTTTATTTAATAAAATAAATTAAATTAATAAACATTTTTCAACCATGAACTATTTTGGTACATATCTCTCCTTTAATTGAAGTGAGTCATTGGTGTGCAGTGCTTAAATTTTGGGAGAGTAAGACATAAATTGAATTATTTAAAAAAAATTTAATTACCCTATTTCGGTCTCTGAATACCCTACTATACAGTAGGCGAAAAGCAGTACGCCAAAGGAGTAGTATGCCCAAATTCTCAGTATTCATAAAACAGTAGGTGTGAATTACCCAGATGACCTACTGCTTCCGCCAATATTCAGCAGTAGGGAGCCAATGGACACTACACTATCCCATAAAGCAACGGGACTGGCTCGGAACACCTATCAGAATAAAAAATGGCAGAAGGCGGCGTGTGGGCTCTTTTTAAGTTGCAGGTCACATGTCAATGCCAACATGGCAGATGTAGTAAGTACAGATTGAATTCATGCTACATACGTATACTGATCAGTTCGTACTGTATCAGCAGTCAAGCAGTAGGTACTGAATCGAATGCAGTAGGTACTGTCACAATACGCAATTTCAAACACAGCCACTGACATTTTGTTGGTGCCATGGACACTTGGAAAAAAAGGAATTTTTTTTTCTAAAGCAGAGATTTTGATTTTGATCAATAAATTGTAGTATTACTAAGCTGTCCTGTTTAATATTTAACATATGTGTTTGTCATCCCAAGTCAGCTGCACGTTAATGGAATAGAAACCATTGGGATTAATACTATAGCTTTAATGGTGCTTTAACTGTAAGAATACAGTGCCAAGCTATGGATGTTGTGAAAGTCAGTGATTCCATGAAAGTCCTGTTTCACATGTACCTGTTGCGCCTTAGCATAGGGGAAAGGTCTGGCCAAGATAAATTATGGCATGTAACACTGTTTGCATAATCATACTGATTGATAGTTGAGAATGATAATACAATTTATTAGCAGTATCACTTGTCTAAGGTAGAAAGTGAAGCGTGCATATAAATATTTTTGGCATCTCTACATCAGTTAACTGCATACTTGTCAAATGTTAACTACTGTATGTCAAACATACACTCATTGTCTACTTTAATAAGAACATCTATACGCCTGCTCATTTATGCAGTTACCCAGTCAGCCAATTATGTGGCAGAAGCACAATGCATAAAATCATGCAGAAACAGGAGCTTCAGTTAAAGTTCACATCAAACATCAAAATGGGAAAAAAATGTGAACTCTGACACTTTAACCTTGGCATGTTTGTTGGTGCCAAATTCCAGGGGTCAGTTAATATTTGAGAGTGTTAAAAACACCCATGCAACTGCAATCATTCCAGATTTGCATGTTGATTGGCTCATCTGGCATTTACATTGGATAATTTTTTTTGTGTGCATTTTTTAAATAATAGCCCATAGCAGTGTACTCCGATGTTATATGGAGTTCCTATGTTAAACAGTAAAGGTTGGCAGGTCTGTAAGTCAAGTCCCTTGGTCACAGCATATAGTAATATATGGTATACTCTATAGAAGTTATTCTTTAGTTAATTATGTTTTTGCTGACCTACTCATGGTCATTACAGTATCATACAGTAATGATAGGAACATATCACCCATCAAAATTCCACTGAACCGAACCAGACTGACTTTTGCTATTGCTGCCATTAGTTATTTCTGGACTGCTAACAAGGTTGGTCATCACTATATTTACATTTGCACAACATCGTCTTGATTTTATTTATTTTAATATATATTTTTGGAAATAGCGAATTTGTTATAGAGGGATGTTTTGATCCATTTTGACTTCTTTTCACTAACTAATAAAAATCCTATTAAATGCTTGTCAAATCCATCCCAACCAACCAGTATCAGCGAAATCGTCACATGACTGAGGAAAAAAAGTGTGTGACCACCAAGTCCTCTAAGGCAGGGGTGCATTTTATATTAAATGGCACGGAAAAGATCTAACTTATAAAGCGAAGTTTGTAAAGCACAAGCACAACACTGATGCTGTCGCGAGTTGCTTAAAAGGTTTCATTTAATTTAAGTTTATTGTCATTATATGCTGTATCAGTGTAACATCCGTTCTTTAATATAACAGAAGTGATCTGTTAGTAACGAGGCCGCATTACTCCTCACGTGCGGTGTAGATGCACTTATACACAGTGGGAGCGCAAGTAAGATCTGTAATGTCTAATTAAAACACTATGATCAAAAGTAAACACCATCCATCCATCCATCCATCTTCTACCGCTTACTCCTTCTTCAGGGTCGCGGGGGAACCTGGAGCCAATCCCAGGGAGCATCGGGCACAAGGCGGGGTACACCCTGGACAGGGTGCCAGTCCATGGCAAGGCACAATCACATACACATTCACACACCCATTCATACACTACGGACACTTTAGACACGCCAATCAGCCTACCATGCATGTCTTTGGACTGGGGGAGGAAACCGGAGTACCCGGAGGAAACCCCCGCAGCACGGGGAGAACATGCAAACTTCGCACACACATGGCCCCAGCGGGAATTGAACCCCGGACCCTGGAGGTGTGAGGCGAACGTGCAAATATGTCTAAAGACAGTGAGTTACTATTAATTTAGGACTGTAGTTTAATTCAGTGCTTTTTGTGCATCCATAAAAAGTACTGCATTTATACCACTATACACACACATATATATATATATATATATATATATATATATATATATATATATATATATATATATATATATATATGTGTGTGTGTGTGTGTGTGTGTGTGTGTGTGTGTGTGTGTGTGTGTGTATGTATGTATGTGTGTGTTTATTTATTTATTTATTTATTTATTTATTTATTTAAGGGATGCACCGAATGTTCGGCAACCGAAAATGTTTGGACAAAAATAGCAAAAAAATCACTTTCGTTGTTCGGCCAAATAAGTGAAAAGGCCGAATAAATTTGACCGAACAATGACGTGTTTGATGACGTGACAAAATAGCCTAGCAACCAGAGAGAGACACGTGAATGTCACGACCTAGATGAAGGGGCGCGCGCATGGGCGCGTTTGATTTGTTTCTGTTCCGGAGTATTCTGTCACGTCGCGAGACGTAAGGTAGTAGAGTACGGAAGCAGGTAAAAAGGTATTTATTTAAGGGCAGGCAGACAAATCCAAATTGGAATCCAAAAAACTTAGTCAAGACAGGCAAAGGGTCGGGCGATCGGCAAACAGGAATAAACGGAGGAAAACCAGGAATCAAAGTCACGGTCACAGAAAACAGGGTCAAAACACAAAACAAGAAACATGAACTAGTACTATGGACTGGGAGCGGAAAAACCAGCGGGGACTAAATGGACTAATCTACAGTTTAATCTAACTAAATCTTTCAAATCATAACATTAACAACGTATCTAACTATACTATATCTACTATAATACTCCGCGAGATGTACCGCGAGCGGTAAATATCCCCAATATAATCAGCCGTATACAACCATTTTTTGCACTCTTGTCAATGCACTTTTTAATGCACTTTTTTGTTGTAGGCTACAGAGTGTTACATTCTTTCAGCAGTCAGTTATAGGCCTAACATTTAAGGGGGGCTCAAAGATGACCACATAAAAATATTTTTATTTTACTCATTTATTTATTTAAAGTTATATTGTGCCTTGTTGGTAGCCTATGCCTGATGGAATGAAAAAAAAAATGTTCAGTGTTAAATAAATATTTTGAAATTGTAGTTTTTGTAATTGATTTTTTTCTTTGAAAAACAAGACAAAATAGTAAAAAGCACATCTTGACTATTTAATTTATGCAATGGTGAAAAAAATGGCAAAATAAATAGAAAAAAGCGAAAAAAAAAACGTGTTCGGTATTCGGCCTTCAGTTTTCGGACAAGTTTTTCATTATATTCGGTTTCGGCTTCGGCCAAGAATTTTCATTTCTGCGCATCACTAATATACATACATATATATATATATATATATATATATATATATATATATATATATATATATATATATATAAATATAAATAATCGGCCAATTAATCGATTATGAAAATAATCGTTAGTTGCACCCTAGTTCCAATGACACAGCATAGCATCAAGTGTCAGGGCTACATCTGTTAGCATTTCCTGAGTGGTCCACTAAAAGTAAGTGAGATATATAAATTCATGTCCAAATGTTCCAAATGTTGTGTCCTATGATGTTCCAATTTGTGTCCAATGGGATTTATGAGAGTCCTTATACTATAATTTTCAAATACAGCAAAATAAATAAAATTACTTGTTTCTGTTTTTCCTTTTTTTAACCAATCTTCTGTAATTATTGTGATCATGAAAAAAGTACAATTGTTTTTACAATATTCTTTTGGTAATTGTACATTTATATTTCCCTCAGTGATTGCAAGGTGTTCAGGCCACGAGGCAGCAAAGTACCCCCAAACCAGCGGCTCCTGCCACCATGCTACACAGCTGTAAGATGATTTTGGAATGCATTTTTCCTTCAAATACAGAATTGTGCATTTCTGTCAAAAAATCTCTCATCTGTCCATCATTTGTCTCATCAAACCTATAGTAACTAATTGACCTGACCTGAATCAGTGACTGACTGCTCTGTTTCATTTCCTCCATGTCATGAAATAACATCTTTTGATTGTAGTCTGTTTTGTTTACCTCTGTATAGCCAATTACGTATGAAAGCAGACAAGCAAAAAAGCTCCAGATCTCAAGTTTCACTCAATTAGAAAGACCAGATATGAACAGTATTTAAGAAAGGGAGTGATGTGTCAATAAAACATGACTCTGCTCAGTAATGATAAAATGAAATGACCATCATCACCATAGAAGCTATTGAAATAGCTGACACATTTCTATTTTATAAAGACTGGGAAAAGATCTGTTAAGACTGACGAGGCCCAATACCTCACACTACAGCACATGCAAAGGGAATTCTGTGTCTACCACATAAATGCTATCATGCTGCCAAGTCCCTCAACTCTGGGAGAATTTCTCCCCAGCAACCACTGCATGGGCTTAATGATTGGACAAGTACATGTTGCCATAGCTACTGGAAAATCCTATCCTGTTCACATTTCCCCCTCTACCACAGTGCCAGACAAATCAGAGAAAAAGAAGCATTCTGCATATTTCACCCAGGGACATTCCTGTCTTCTTGAGCAACATTATTGTCTGTTTAGTTATCCTTCAAATTAGAACAAATCTGCAGAAAGGACACAAAGCTCATTATTTATCTATCTTTATTCCTTCAACCAAAATCCTTCAATCAAAAGTATACACACACACACACACACACACACACACACACACACACACACACACACACACACAATCATAATCAAGACCAACTTCCTCTATGCTAGCTTATTAACACCTATGTTCAACAGGGACGTGCAGAAGGGGGGCTCTGGGGGCTCGAGCCTCTGCCCTTTTTTGAAATTATTTAAAAGTGCCCCTCTCAATTAATTAATAAACAAGTATATTATGTAAAAATCATTTTAATTCAAATGAACATGAGAGTGTGCACAAAACAGTAGCAAATGAATCATAAGAAAGTCTGAGAATTTTCCTATTTATTTGTCCGACTTGAGTCTACCGTCAGATAGTCTCTTTGTCATGATGCAATCACGATGCGTCTCGCTTCAACAGGCAGACAGGTATGCTGAGACAAGTAGCTCTTCTGCTAACCTTTTCATAATATTTGCAGCATTTTATAGGCTTATCGCCAGTAGTTTTCAGATTGATTGAGAGGGAATGTGTTGGTAAGTACTAGCTACTCAAGTTCATTACATTTCCAGACATGCAAGTAACCTTGTTATATTATATGTATATTATATAGTCAGTAAAGGGACAATGCCAAACAGAGAGAGACGGCAGAAAATTAAAGAAAACCTGAAGGAGGCAGCGAAAGGGACAGCTTCCTTATCAACATGCCTGAAAAAAGGTGGGCTAATATGAGACAGATGGTTGCAAAAAAGGCATCATATGTTTACAAAGAGTTAGGCTCGCTGCGATAGCCGATGTTCTGTTCGGCCATACACCGATGACCCTTGCCCCCACTGTCGTCTCATTTTATATATATATATATATATATATATATATATATATATATATATATATATATATATATATGTAGATGGATAGATAGATAGAAAGATATAGATAGATAGATATTATAATTATATAATATAATATCATATGGTAAAATTTATCTATAGCCTAAGTGATTTAAAAAATTGTGATAGATCATTAAAATCTCAATTTATCTTTTTAAAATGAAATTTAGAAGGCAAAAATGACAAGCCAGAGCTAGAAGAGGTGGAATCTGACTTGGGACAAGAAGATGAAAAGGAACACCAGATACACAGATTGATGAAAAAGAAAGCAACATAGAATTTGAAAACTTTTACTACTACTATTTCTATAAATGTAAAAATAAAATACCCTTAGGTTATATTACTAGTGTCATTCTCATATTCATTATTGTGACCACACACAGTCTGTTTACAATGTCTACCAGGGTGATAAAGTAGTAAATCATTTAAGTAGTAAAATTAGCTCTTTGGTGATATAGCCCTTTTTTACATTTGAGCCACTGCCCCTGAGGAACTCTCTGTTGATGTTCAACAGCTAGCAGGAGCTGAAAGATTCTTTAAGGTCTTGTGTAAGAGATAAAACTGTCTTTCCTGTAACTTATGTTACAGTGTGCTGAATTTGCCAAATATGTGTGCAATACACAGGAGCTAACACTACAAATATAGAGCTAATATGGCATCCAACCACACACACACACACACACACACACACACACGCACACACACACACACACACACACACACACACACACACACATATGCAGCAAACTCTCTGCTGCATTCAGCCATTCTAATGCCTTGATTTTTTTCTCTGAAACCAATTGAGAGTTTCCTTTGCTGTATGCTTTGGATTGTTGTCCTGCTGGAAGGTCCACCCACGTCTCATCTTCATCATCCTGGTGGGTGACAGTAGATTCTTCTCAAGAATCTTCCGGTAAAGGGCTCCATTCATCGTTACTTCAATTATATGAAGTCTGCCAGTACCATGCAATGAAAAACAGCGCCACACCATGATGCTTCCACCTCCAAACTTCACTGTTGGTATAGTGATTTAGGGTGATCTGCAGTGCCATTTCTTCTCCAAACACGCTGTATAGTATGACAGCCAAAAAGTTCAATTTTGCTCTTGTCTGACCAAACTACACTATCACAGTATTTCATAGGCTTGTCCAAATGAGTTGTAGCCAACTTTAAACAAGGTTCAACATGCCTTTTCTTTAGTAATGGAGTCTTGCGGGCTGAGCGTGAGCAGTACATTGCCTATTGTTTTCTCTGTGACAATGGTACCTGCTGCCTCCAAGTGTTTCTGGAGATCTCTCCGAGTGGTCCCTGGCTCTTGGGCTACTCTTCTGACTCTCTGGTCAGAAATCTGGTGAGGAGCTTCTGTGTGTGGCCAGTTGATGACAGAGTAAAGTTGTGTGTGTGTATATATATATATACATATTTATGTGTGTGTGTGTGTATGTATATATATATATATATATATATATATATATATATATATATATATATATATATATATATATATATACATACATACACACACACACATACATATATATATATGTTTTGGGCTGCAACTAACGATTACTTTAATAATCAATTTTTTCGCCAATTCTTCTTCTTCTTCTTCTTCTTCTTCTTCTTCTTCTTCTTCTTCGAATAATCGATTAATCGGATGGGTGGGGGCAGTACCATTTTTCATTCATTTATAATAAAATCCACAAACTGAGTGTTACAAATATAAACTTCAGACTAAAACTTTACACAACTGTTTGTCCAAAACAGAAAAGAATCCAATACACACACACACAAGAATATATATTATTAATTTAGGACTGTGGTTTAATTTGGTACTTTTTGTGCATCCATAAAAAATAATGCATAAATACTTATATTAATAAATGAATAAAATAATATATAAAATAAATTATATATATATAATTTTAAGCAACATGCACCAGTTTCCCCTGCCCCTTACACACAGTGGAGAATTTTGGATATTAACATATCGTTGTGCTCGTGCATCACTGCTTGATCTCCACGTTGTTTAATATAAAATGCCCCCTGTCTTAGACGACTTTCTTCCTCAGTCACGTGATGATTTTGCCTCCATCTGATGGTGACTGGGGTCATGTTGGGAATAAAAGTTCACATCGACATAAACAGTAAACTGAAGAAAGTCATTGTCGGTGACTCTGGGTGTATGCTAATGCTAGGGTGCGTATGACGTCATGTGCCGTCGACTAGGAAGCGGATTATACTTCCGGTTAGTAAAAAAAAAATAACGCATATATTTGACATATTTGAGATGATATTACCTTTCTAAAATCCACACACTAGACGGTAGAGTACCAAATGCATAGTGTAAGTGTACAATACTTCATTTGGGACACAAGTTTAGTATTTACTCCCCGAAGCGTGTTTTTGGAACATAGTAAAGTAATGCGTAAACGTGCCGTGCACAGACCAACTAATCGATAAAGGGATGCGTTGATGACGATTTTCATAATCGATTATTATCGATTTTATCGATTAGTTTTTGCAGCTCTATTCCCAGGGGATTGGTACAAATATCAGGTTCATTTACATTTTATTGTTGGTGTGACATTTATTTTGGCTCTCTGAATTATCTTTTGTTTATTTTATCAATAAATGCGACACTTGAACTTGTCTACAACTCATAGGTTTTTGCAAATTATCATTTCATTTGTAAATAAATTTCAAATAAATCCATCAATGAACGATCGTCAGCTCAGCTAAAGTGATATTTGTGAATGCACGTGAATAACCAAATTGATTAATTTTTAAAACATCTCATTTGAATATATTTTGATACTGCTCATGACATGTTCGAACAGTAAAAGGCAGAGTCGCGCATCTGTGACATCATCTTCTCCCAGCTTATTGACTGGCTAGTGTAGAGCTGTCGGTTTAGAACCATTAGTGGACCAATGGAGACTTTAATCTTGAATCTTTGGTCTGCATAAAACTCTTTCTTAAATTTTGTAATCATAAGCAAAGAACTTGGAAAATAGGTCAAAGTAAACTGAAGCATGAATTAAAAGAAAATTAAATTATAAGCAAAAAAATAGCAGAGACAGCAAGCATCAGAGTAAGTTATCCAAGGAAAAAAATTTTTTTAAATGCCAATGATTTTGTGCTCTTTTTTCTATTTTTTCAGATATTTTTTAAATTGTGTATTCAATTCTATGATCTGGTTAAATTTTTCCACGATACTTAAGATGTGAAATCATTCTACACACAATAACCTATAATGACAAAGTGAAAAGCATTTTTAGAAATTTTTGCAAATTTATTAAAAATCAAACTCTGAAATTGTTGCCAAGAGGATAGGTAGATGTGGATGAGAGGAGGCTATCCCCAGCTAGGAGCTAGCTCCACAGTGAGAGAATGAGAATGGGAAAGATGTATAACAGCTATATAATATCAGAATTTATTGAAAATCAAAAGGTTGATTCTCACCACCCTTGACAGTTTGGTACGGTGAAATTAAACTATTGCTCTTATTTGTGCACATGAATATGTTTGTAACTACTTTCTGATCACATGGACAGATAAGCTACCTGCCCATCCTTGATCAGGCCACATTACATACTCTAGCCACCCCTGTCTCACAAATGTGAAGAGAATTTGACAAAAATAAATGTGCTGCTTGTGCAATTAACTCAAAACTGCACAAGGTTGTTTTACATGCACAAACATTTACATGCAAAAGACTGTTGCTGAACTGCTGCACAGCTACAGCTAGTGTAAAGGCATATTGATAATTGTGGGACCTGATTTAAAGTGGAAGGATCACTTTTTTGTGTCCTGTCTGGAAACAATGTAGAGCAGTTTGAACATAAATTCAGTCTGAATAAGATGTAGATATGAATTATTAAGCCACTGAAAAAATGTGTTCAAGCCATTGGAATGAGAAAAGAAAATGCAGTTATTATGTCATTAGAACAGAATGTCAGAATAGTTTCTACCAACAGAAACACCCCACCACTATGGCTCCATATAAATTCAGTTCAGGCTTCAGCCTGACCACACTCAAACTATAGGCTCTCATTTCTAGATTGATAAAATACAGATTATGTACAAAGTGGAAATAAAATATTAATCTTATGAAGCCCAAAGACTAATTTGTTATGTGGCAGAAGCACATGAAAAAGTACAGTTTATACTGGCATTTTAAACAGCTGTTTATTAACTATGAGAAGATAGAACAGTTCAACCACCTTGCAAAGATCATCATGGTAAGATGCACATGGAAAATCTTAAAAGTAAGCCAAGAAAATCAGGCAGCTTGATTGTGGTTTGAAATGGGGTCAGTAAAAGATGATAAAATACAGGGTCTGACCCAGAGAGAAAATGTTTAAATGCATTTTCACTCAACTTTATTTTGTCCTCTCTTTCATTAAAGACATTTATATAGCTACATTTTCATATCCCCATTTTCATTTTGATTCCAATTACTGTGGTGTGCTAATGCTCTACTTGTAATTACAAGTAGTGCATTAGCACACCACAGTAATTGGAATCAAAATGAAAATGGGGATATGAAAATGTAGTTATATAAACCTTAAATGGTTTATATAAATTCCAGTGATTAATACTCATCTCATTCAACTTCTGATGCACGGAACATTAGTTAGTTTTAATCCAGTGCTTTTAATGTACAGAAAAAAAGAATCAAATTATAATGGAGAGCTAAGTGAAGGATAACAGAGAGAGATAAAAGCAGAAGCACAGAGCAGAAGTGGAATGAAAACATTTCTAAGCTTCACTAAATCCTAGTCACATTCCCTCATACATTCATGTGCTGATACGTTCTGCCCTAAAGCTAATGCCTACTCATACAGCAGTCAGTCCAACAGGAAAATCAACTGCTTGACAAATATATCATTTCAGATTAATGAATAAAACACAACTTGTTACACAAAACTTAGTTACACACCAGTGCTTTCTGTTGTGTGAAACAAGGAATAGAGAAGGGAGGAAAAAAGGACAAAAGAGCAGGACAGCTGAGTAATGTTGGGCCTAATGGATTCTATATCTCTAAAATATCTCTATATCTCTCACCACTCTGACATGATGAGAACATGCAAAAGTCCGCACAAAAATAGAAATTCAAGTGCAGGGTCGAACCTGCAGCCCTACAGCTGTGAGGAATCAGCATTACTGCATCACTGTGCCACTGCATCACTCTTAATATAAGACAATATTATGGCAGTCGGAGTGTGGTTTTGGCAAAGACTGTAATGGGACAGGGAGATTGGGGGACGAAGGAGAGGGTTAATTAGTGAGTGGGCTCACCTGGTCATGCTGATTGTGATCTCTATATAACCCATGTCCTTTCTTCATGACATGAAAAACTAAACTAGATTTAGGAAGAAATATCTACTGTATGAATCCACAGGCTCTACTAATGGTGAAGACTAAAATAGATATGCCACAAATTGCACAGCACTAAAGGCAAGGCATCGAAAATATGTACTACAATTATATATATATATATATATATATATACACACACACACACACACATATATATACTACAATTATATATATATATACAGTGGGGGAAAAAAGTATTTGATCCCCTGCTGATTTTGTACGTTTGCCCACTGACAAAGAAATGATCAGTCTATAATTTTAATGGTAGATTTATTTGAACAGTGAGAGACAGAATAACAACAAAAAAATCCAGAAAAACGCACGTCAAAAATGTTATAAATTGATTTGCATTTTAATGAGGGAAATAAGTATTTGACCCCTCTGCAAAACATGACTTAGTACTTGGTTTAAAAACCCTTGTTGGCAATCACAGAGGTCAGACGTTTCTTGTAGTTGGCCACCAGGTTTGCACACATCTCAGGAGGGATTTTGTCCCACTCCTCTTTGCAGATCTTCTCCAAATCATTAAGGTTTTGAGGCTGACGTTTGGCAACTCGAACCTTCAGCTCTCTCCACAGATTTTCTATGGGATTTAGGTCTGGAGACTGCCTAGGTCACTCCAGGACCTTAATGTGCTTCTTCTTGAGCCACTCCTTTGTTGACTTGGCCGTGCCTCTTGGGTTATTGTCATGCTGGAATACCCATCCACGACCCATTTTCAATGCCCTGTCTGAGGGAAGGAGGTTTTCACCCAAGATTTGACGGTACATGGCCCCGTCCATCGTCCCTTTGATGCGGTGAAGTTGTCCTGTCCCCTTAGCAGAAAAAAACCCCCAAAGCATAATGTTTCCACCTCCATGTTTGACGGTGGGGATGGTGTTCCAGGGGTCATAGGCAGCATTCCTCCTCCTCCAAACACGGCGAGTTGAGTTGATGCCAAAGAGCTCCATTTTGGTCTCATCTGACCTCAACACTTTCACCCAGTTATCCTCTGAATCATTCAGATGTTCACTGGCAAACTTCAGACGGGCATGTATATGTGCTTTCTTGAGCAGCGGACCTTGTGCGCGCTGCAGGATTTAAGTCCTTCACGGCGTAGTGTGTTACCAATTGTTTTCTTGGTGACTATGGTCCCAGCTGCCTTGAGATCATTGACAAGATCCTCCCGTGTAGTTCTGGGCTGATTCCTCACTGTTCTCATGATCAATGCAACTCCACGAGGTGAGATCTTGCATGGAGCCCCAGGCCGAGGGAGATTGACAGTTCTTTTGTGCTTCTTCCATTTGCGAATAATCGCACCAACTGTTGTCCCCTTCTCACCAAGCTGCTTGGCAATGGTATTGTAGCCCATTCCAGACTTGAGTAGGTCTACAGTCTTGTCCCTGACATCCTTGGAGAGCTCTTTGGTCTTGGCCATGGTGGAGAGTTTGGAATCTGATTGATTGATTGCTTCTGTGGACAGGTGTCTTTTATACAGGTAACAAACTGATATTAGGAGCACTCCCTTTAAGAGTGTGCTCCTAATCTCAGCTCGTTACCTGTATAAAAGACACCTGGGAGCCAGAAATCTTTCTGATTGAGAGGGGGTCAAATACTTTTTTCCCTCATTAAAATGCAAATTAATTTATAAAATTTTTGACATGCGTTTTTCTGGATTTTTTTGTTGTTATTCTGTCTCTCACTGTTCAAATAAACCTACCATTAAAATTATAGACTGATCATTTCTTTGTCAGTGGGCAAACGTACAAAATCAGCAGGGGATCAAATACTTTTTTCCCCTCACTGTATATATATATATATTATATATATTATATATATATATATATATATATATATATATATATATATATATATATATCCCTTCCAACGGATCAGTGCCTTATAGAGGGTGGAAGGGATATATATATATATATATATATATCCCTTCCAACGGATCAGTGCCTTATAGAGGGTGGAAGGCTTTGCGTGTGCTAATGACACTGAGAGCTATGCTGTTGGGAGTATATACTCCCAGAAGGGCCACCCAAGGCAGATAGGTCAAAGCTGAAGCACCAGACTAAATCTGATCCATTCGCCAATACGCACTGGACAAGCGCGGCGAATTGACGTCCATTCCTGTTCTATGCTGACACAAACAAAATCATGGCCCTTATTCCCTGGAGGCCAGCGAGCACCTACCTACGGCAGTGGGAAGAAAAGCTCAATGGCAGAGGGTGCTAAAAATCGCCAGGTACATTTAGGCTGCTTACGGACTCTGAACCTAGGAACGCTAAATATTAGAACGATGAGAACAAATGACAGACTCGAAGAACTAATGCTTGAACTTGAAAACATCAATTGGGATATAATAGGTTTGGGTGGAATTCGGCACAAGGATGAAGAAATTTTTAAGCTGAACAGTGGTCATATCCTTTACTACAAAGGCAACACATCAGGTAGAACCAATGGAGTAGGATGCCTAGTAAACAAAAGACCCAATAACAATGTGGTGTCATTTGAAGGAATATCAGATCGAATATCAAAACTCACGGTTCAGCTAACAAAAAGATATACAATGCAAATCCTGCAACTATTAGTCATAATGATGAAACGGTCGAAAGATTCTCTGAAAATATTTGTATGCACCACAATAATACCACAAACCATTTCAAAATAATAATGGGAGATTTCAATGCGAGAATTGGCGATCATCGAGAGACGAAAATTACCGGTCAACATGGTTTTGGAACAAGCAATGAACGAGGAACCAGACTAGTCGAAATTTGTGCTTCTGAGCAGCTCTACATTATGAATTCATTCTTCAAAAAGAAACCGATAATGAAATGGACTTGGGAAAACCCAAAGGGAGGAAAAAGCTAAATTGACTATATCTTATCAAACCAAAAAGATATCTTTAAAGATTGCTGCCCTATCAACCGATTCAATGTAGGGAGTGACCATCGTCTAGTACGTCCTAAGCTAGGAATAAACTACCACAAAGTACGAAAAAATTAACTCAACAAGTATCAACAAAAGTCAGTGCAGAACAATTATTCATAAAACAAAAAGACTTTCAACTAAAACTATCCAATAGATTTGAAATTTTACAAAAATTAAATGATATGGACATTTCATCTCAGAATGAGCTCATCACTCAAAACCTGTTAGATGCTGCACATGAGACGGCTCCACCTACAAAATGCAATAAAACTCCAAGGATATTGACGAAAACCAAACAAATGATGAACAAGCGAAGAGAAATGAAACAATCCAGAATAACTGACAAAATCGAATATGTGGAACTGTGCAAAACAGTCAGGAAATGCATCAAATCAGACATTCGAAGGTTTAATACTCAATTAATCACCAAAACCCTAGAAGAAAATCTCAGCCTGAAAAAACTGAAAAGACGACTCATATTTGCCAAAAAAACTTATACCATCACTGAAACTAGAAAATGGCTCCCACACAACAACCAAACAACAGTTGATGGATAGAATAAAATCATTCTATTCAGATCTGTATAATGATGATACCCCATTACCCGACCTACCCAATCCATTTGAAATGGTCCCTGACATACTAGCAGAAGAAGTTGATTGGGCTATTAAAACAACTAAGAATGGAACAGCAGCAGGACTGGATCAAATCTCAATTGAAATGTTGAAAGCAGGTGGAGAACCCTTAGTTAAAATACTTGCTAAACTTTTTACTACCTGTCTCAACAAATATACAATACCTGACCAATTGAAAAAACGCCGATGTCATACTACTGCACAAAAAAGGAGAAGCTAAAGACCTAAAAAATTACTGTCCAATAAGCCTTCTATCTAAAATTTACAAAATTTTCACAAAAATCATCAACAAAATATTTGAATCGTCACTAGATTTTGCACAACCATAGGAACAAGCTGGGTTTAGGAAAAATTTTTGTACATTAGATCACATACAAGCCCTTCAACAGGTCATTGAGCGCCACAATGAGTTTAATCTACCACTTTGTCTAGCTTTTGTCGACAATGAAAAAGCTTTTGACACTGTCAAAACTTGCTCAATACTTCAGGCCCTACAAAACCAACTGATCAATCCAGTTTATATAAAAATCCTGTACGAAATCTATAAAAATGCAAAAGCTACAATTCAGTTAAATGATGATAAAGTGGAAATCAAAATACAAAAAGGCGCCCACCAAGGAGATACCATATCGCCCAAACTTTTTTCAGCCTGACTAGAAGAAATCTTCAAAAAACACGACTGGGAGGACAAAGGAATCAAGATCAATGGTTCCCACCTCTCCAACCTACGTTTTGCCGATGACATAATTCTATTCTCAGAAACCCCAGAAGAACTACAACAACTACTACTAGACTTAAATGAAGCAAGCAAATCATCAGGGCTAAAAATGAACCTACAAAAAACCCAAGTTATGGGAAAACTATTGGATCAAGTAAACAGTTACATATATCTAGGACAAAACATCATGGAATGGAATCATATCAATGGAACTGAATGGCCTTGACGAAGTCAACAGGAGGGCAAGATCAGGATGGCAAACTTTTGGCCGCCTCAATTTCGTCTTCAAACACAACTTTCCTCTATGTCTCAAAAGAAAAGTGTTTGATCATTGTGTTCTCCCTGCTCTTACCTATGGATGTGAAACCTGGACCTCAAATACTAAAATAATTCAAAAATTAAGGGTCACTCAACGAAGCATGGAACGCCGCATGCTAAACATATCGCTATTAGACCACAAGACTAGTGTGTGGGTGCGAAGTCAAACCAAAGTAATGGACATAATCAAAAGGGTGAAAACATTAAAGTGGAAGTGGGCAGGACACGTAGCAAGAATGAAAGACCAAAAATGGACGCCTGCAGTCCTAAATTGGACTCAACTGGAAGCCAAATGCCCAAGAAGAAGACCTAAGGCCAGGTGGGCTGATGACATCAGAAAGTTCGCTGGAATCAATTGGCAACAAAGGGCACAGGATCGTAGTTGGTGGCAGCATTCAACAGAGGCCTACGCCCTGCAGTGGGCCGAGAACAGCAGAAGAGAAGAGAAAGAGAAGATATATATATATATATATATATATATATATATATATATATATATATATATATATATATATATATATATATATATATACGTATATATATATTTGTTAGAGCTGCAACAACTAATCGATAAAATCGATTCAATTATCCATCAATCAATTATCCATAGGAAATTTAAAAAAATATTTTCATAATATTACATATATATTTTTTGTTAAATGTATCAAAACATATTCAAATGAGAGGTTTTAAAATTAATCAATTTGGTTATTCCTGTGCATTCACAAATATCACGTTAGCTGAGCTGACGATCGTTCATTGATGTATTTATTTGAAATTTATTTACAAACGAAATGATAATTTGCAAAAATCTATGAGTGGTAGACAAGTTCAAGTGTCGCACTGATGGATAAAATAAACAAAAGATAATTCAGAGAGTCAAATTAAATGTCACACCAACAATAAAATGTAAGTGAACCTGGTATTTGTACCAGTGGTATTTGAACCAATTCCTGGGGAATGACAGGTTCTACCAATCAACCAGGGATATATATATATATATATATATATATATATATATATATATATATATATATATATATATATATATATAGTATTTATTCTATTACTTTTTATAGATGCAAAAAAAGCACAGAATTAAACTACAGTCCTAAATGAATAATATATATTCTGGTGTGTGTCTGTGTGTATTGGGTTCTTTTCAGTCTTATATAATTGGACAAATTGTGGTGTAAAGTTTTCGTCTTAAGTTTATATTTGTAATACTCAGTTTGTGGATTTAAGTTTAAATAAATGAAAAAAAAGGCACTGGAATTCGAATCGATTAATCGATTAATCGAAGAATAAGGAAAAGAAACTGCCAACTAATCAATTATGAAAATAATCGTTAGAAGCAGCCCTTATATATATATATATATATATATATATATATATATACACACACACACACACACACACACACACACACACACACACACACACACACACACGCAGCAATCTTGACTTTACTGGTAACAACGATTAAACGTTTATTAGTTATAATTAGGGATGCACCGAATGTTCGGCAACCGAAATTATCCATCCGAAAATAGCAAAAAAAGCACTTTTGGTGTTCGGCTGTAAATGAAAAGGCCGAATAAATTCGACCGAACAATGACATGTTTGATGACGCAACCAAATAGCCGAGCAACCAGAGGTGGACGCGTGAATGTCACAACCTCTAAGAGGGGGCGCGTGCATGCATGAGCTACGTGCTCTTCAGATGTTTACTGTGGACACGTACGTTTGTTTTTGTTTCTGTTCCGGAGCATGTTTCTGTCAGGTCGCGAGACGTAAGGGAGTAGAGTACGGAAGCAGGTAAAGACGTATTTATTTAAGGGCAGGCAGACAAATCCAAATCGTAATCCAAAAAACGTAGTCAAGACAGGCAAAGATTTTGGGCGAGTGGCAAACAGGCATAAACGGGGCAAAGCAGGAATCAAAGTCGCGGTCACAGAAAACAGGGTCACAGCACAAAATAAGAAACATGAACATGTACTATGGACTGGGAACGGAAAAACCAGCGGGGACTAAATGAACTAATCTGTCATTTAAACTAACTAAATCTATCAAGGAACATAACATTAACAACGTATCTAACTATACTATATATACTATAATACTCCGCGAGGTGTACAGGGACACGAGCGGTATATATCCCAAATATAATCGGCCGTATATAACCGAATATAACCATTTTTGCACTCTTGTCAATGCACTTTTTAATGCAATTTTGTTGTAGGCTTCAGAGTGTTACATTCTTTCAGCAGTCAGTTATAGGCCTACCATAGTCTATTCAAGGAGGGCTCAAAGATGACCACATAAAAATATTTTTATTTTACTAATTTATTTATTTAAAGTTATATTATGCCTTCTTGGTAGCCTATGCCTGCTGGAATGATAAAAAAAATGTTCATCGTCAAATAAATATTTTGAAATTGTAGTTTTTGTAATTCATTTTTTTTTCTTTGAAAAGCACATTTTGACTATTTAATTTATGCAGTGGTGAAAAAAATGGCAAAATAAATGAAAAAAACACGAAAAAACGTGTTCGGTATTCGACCTTCGGATTTCAGCCAAGTTTTTCATTATATTCGGTTTCGGCTTTGGCCAAGAATTTTCATTTCGGTGCATCCCTAGTTATAATAATAATAATAATACTACCGTTATATATATTATATATATATATATACATATACATATACATATATATATATATATATATATATATATATATAGATAGATAGATAGATAGATATAGTAATACTAGTATTATTATATTATTATAAGGTTCGATGTGTTGTGCATTCTGAGACGCTTTTCTGCTTACTGTGGTTGTGAGTGGTTACTTGAGTTATTATAGGCTTCCTGCCAGGTTTAACCAGTCTGGGCCTCTGACCTTGTACATCCTAAGGAGTTTCCACCTGCAAACCTGCCTTTCGCTGGATGTTTTTTTTTGTTTTTCACACTATTCTGTGTAAACACTAGAGACCATGAGATCATTAGTTTCTGAAATACTCAAACCCCAGTTTCCACATTCTGATTTGATGTGAATATTAACTGAAGTTCTTGACCTGCATCTGCATAATTTTATACACTGCTGCCAAATGACAAGATAATTGCATGAATGAGCAGGGGTACAGTTGTTCCTATTAAAGTGGCGCTTTTAACTAATAGCAGTGGGGGGGGGGGGGGGGAGCAGCTAAATATATGCATTCTTGCATTATCTTAAAAGGGATCAAAGGAATGTAAGGATAAATTAATATCACAGGAAAAAAATACTGTGTGTGAGGTGATTGCCTCACTTTTATCATCCATACATAAGGCATCAGCTTGTCTTTGGAAACAGCAAGGCATTCAATCCATGTGTAACACATTCATCTGAACCCTTAGCTTGTTAAAATTATTCCTAGAAATGGGTCTGTGTAAGAACAAATAAACATTAATGTATTCTGACAATGTGGACCTAGTCTCACTGAACCAAAATCTACTGTGAGTAAAAAAAAACACAATTACATTTGTTATCCACTAAAACATGTGTTCTCTCCCACACAATTAGTTAATAAGGCTCAGTCTGAACAAGACAACCAACACAGAGAGAAAAAAACAGCCACATCAGAATGAATAATCAAAGAACGGGCGAATGTGGGGGATATGAACAATCTGTCTATAGAGATCTGCCTATTGAAAGTCCAGTGTGTAGGGGTACAGGCATCCACCCGAGGCCATGCTCCCTGCTATAAAGTTTTTTTTTCTCGTTTCTGTCATTTTAGCATATTTTCACAATCAATTAAAAAAATAAATCATAAGAGCATCACATCTTGAGCCTGACACCCTGTAACCTCCTTTCAAATCAGGACACTCTGACCTACAAAGTCTATTTAATGGTGAAATGCCAGTCCATCATAGGGCACCATGCACACACACATTTACACACTCAATCACACTTAGGGGCAATTTAGTGTAGCCAATCCACCTATCTGCATGTTTTGGAGAGGTAGGAGAAAAGGATTACCTGGATGAATGTGTTGGAAATCCTAACCAATGCACCACCATGCTACCCTGGGGTAATTATATCACAGTATTTAGTCGTTGGTAAATACTGTGATATAATTACCCCAGGGTAGCACGGTGGTGCATTGGGTAGCATTGCCAATTCACAGATCCAGGGTCCCTGTTTACTGTCTATGTGGAGTTTCATATGTTCTCACTGTGTTCACATGAGTTTCATCCAAGTTATCCTTTTCTCCTACCTCACCAAAACATGCAGATAGGTGGATTGGCTACACTAAATTGCCTCTAGGTGGGAATAAGTGTGTAAATGTGTGTGTTCATGGTGCCCTACGATGGACTGGCATTTCACCATTAAATAGTACGGATCTGATACTGTGTACAGTGCTGTGAAAAAGTAATCCTGATGTCTTCTGTTTTTGTGTATATCTATAGTTTTAGATCTTCAAATGAAATACAACATAAAACAAACACAACCCGAGTAAAGACACAATACAGTTTTTTATTGAAGCAAAACAAAGTTATCTTACACCTATCACCAATGTGAAAAACTAATTGCCCCCTTAAACTTAAAATCTGGTTGAGGCACCTTTAGCAGCAATTACTACAACCAGACACTTCTGATAACTGGAGATAAGACTTTCACAGCGCTATGATGGAACTTTTGACCCACTCTTCTTGCAGAACTACTTTAGTTCAGCCACACTGGAGCATGAAGTGCCCATGTAAGGGCTTGCCACAGCCTCTCAATTGGTTCAAGTCAGGACTTTGACTAGGCCATTCCCGAACTTTAATTTGGCTTTTTTTGAGCCATTCAGAGGTGGACTTACTCCTATGCTTAGGATCATTGTCTTGCTTCACAATCCAGTTGCACTTGAGTTTCAACTTACAGACTGAAGACCAGACATTCTCCTTTAGGATTTTATGGTAGAGAGCAGAATTCATGTCTCCCTTAATTATGGCAAATTGCACAGGCCCTGAAGCAGCAAAGCATCCCCACAACATGACACATATGATGTTCTATTTGTGGAATTCTGTGTTTGGTTTATGCCAGATGTAACGGGACTCCTGTCTTCCAAACAGTTCCACTTAAGACTTATCAGTCCACAAAACATTCTCACAAAAGTTTTGAGGATCATCAAGGTGTGTTTTGGCAAAATTCAGATGAGCCTTAAGTTCTTCTGGGGTAGCAGTGGTTTTCACCTCGCCACTCTTCCATTGATGCCATTTTGTCTTTCTGATAGTGGAGTCATGAACAGGAGTAATGAACTTTTTTGATGCAAGAGAGGCCTGTAGTCCCTTTGATGTTGTCCGTGGCTCTTTTGTGATTTCCTGGATAAGTCCATTATTATAAGTCCTAGATGTCTCAGACCATTATCTCATCTCGTTTAAATTGCGTATTGATCATAATATTTGCACCTCGTACATTCACGTCAGCTACTGCACAGAGTTTTAGCAATAACCTACCAAAGACATCAATTATATTTGGATCACCATCTGATTTATTTATTTATTTTACATTTATGGAATTTGGCACATTTATCTCACTTATACAACTGAGCAATTGAGGATTAAGGGCCTTGCTCAAGGGCTCAACAGTGGCAGCTTCTAAACAGTAACCTTTAACCTTTAACCATTAAGCCACCACTGCCCAAAAACTTCTGATCCCAAAGAACTTGATCAAGCGACTGAATGCTTAGAGTCAAAGCTCCACTACACTCTAGATAGGGTGGCTCCACTCAAAACAAAAATTATTAGAGATAAAAAGCCAGCACCCTGGTATAACGATCAAATGTGTACTTTAAGATAGACTACTCAACAATTAGAACATAAATGGGGTCAAACCAACTTGGTAGTTTTTCAAACAGCATGGAAGCAGAGCCTCCTGAACTACAGAAAATCTCTAAGTGATACTAGAAAAGTCTGTCTCTCCACCTTAATAGAAGATAACAAAAACAATTCTAGATTTCTATTCAACACGGTAGCAAAATTAACTAGGAATAAAAACACCACAGATTCAGGCACGAAATCATAATCATGATATAGCAGCGAAGATTTCATGAATTTTTTCATTGGTAAAGTTAAAAATATTAGATGTGAAATTCAGACAATTAGCTTAAAACCAGACAGTTTTATAACTAACCCTGTAGATAATAATATAGCAATATCATATCATCGATTAGAATGTTTTAATCCCCTTTGAGAGAACGAACTAGCTTCATTAATCTCTTCAGCAAAATCATCAACTTGTATTCTAGCTCCCTTAACTATAGATTTCTTTAAACAGATTTTTCCAGGAGTAACCCAACCCCTTCTAAAAATAATAAATTCTTCCCTTAGCACTGGCTAAATCATTTAAATCAGCAGCTATCACACCTCTGATTAAAAAAACTGTCCGTGACCCCTGTCAATTGTCCAACTACAGGCCAATATATAGACAGCAGCTATGCTCGTACCTACATAGGAATAACGTTCATGAAATGCATCAGTCAGGTTTAGGCCTCATCATAGCACAGAGACAATACTAGTTAAAGCAGTAAACGCCCTACTACTGGCCTCTGATCAGGGTTGTGTCTCCTTGCTGTTCTCCTTGATAGACTACAAAATGCTGTTGGAATTAAGGGAATCGCCCTCTCCTGGCTCAGGTCTTATTTGACCGATCGCTATCAGTTCGTAGATATAAATGGCAACTTCTCCATGCATATTGAGGTTAATTTGGTGTTCCACAAGGTTCTGTTTTAGGCCCACTGCTTTTTACTTTATATTATATATATATATATATATATATATATATATATATATATATATGGGTCAAATTATTCATAAACATGGAATTAGCTTCCACTGTTATGCTGATGATACACAGTTGTATGTTTCAGCAAAGCCAGACAACAGACAGCAGCTTAATGACATTGAGGAATGTGTAAAGGACATTGACATTTGATGCTTATTAACTTCCTTTTACTTAATTCTGACAAGACAGAAATACTTGTACTAGGACCCTGTGTAGCTAGAAGTAAGCTTTCTGATTACATAGTTACTCTGGATAGCCTTTCGGTTTGTCATGTGCAGCAGTAAAAGACCTTGGTGTGATTATCGACCCCAGTCTTTCATTTGACGCTCATGTAGATAATATTACTAGGATAGCCTTCTTTCATGTCAGAAATATTGCTAAGATAAGAAATATAATGTCACTACATGATGAAGAAATATTAGTTCATGCTTTCGTCACCTGGATTATTGTAATGCCTTACTGTCTGGATGTTCCAGTAGGTGCATAAACAAGCTCCAATTAGTAAAGTATGAAGCTGCAAGAGTCCTTACTAGAGCCAGACATTATGACCACATCACCCCTATCTTATACACACTGCATTGGCTCCCAGTAAAATTTCGCATTGATTATAAAATACTACTATTGACATATAAAGCACTGAATGATCTCGCGCAACAGTTCCTAAGCAAACTTTTTCTTCTATGATCCGCCACACCTACTTAGATCAAAAGGTGCAGGCTACTTGTTGGTACCTCTAATAGTGAAGGCTACAGCAGGGGGAAGAACTGTCTCTTACAAAGCCCCGCAGTTATGGAACAGCCTTCCAATTAGTGCTCGGGACTCGGGACACAGTCTTGGTGTTTAAGGCTAGGCTGAAAACATATTTGTTTACTCAAATTGACTTTCTTTTACGCAAAGTAAACAGGAATATCCATCACGGAATAGTAACCATACCTAGCAATCTCTCCCTCTCTTTACCTTCCTCTCCCTCTCTCCTTTTGTCAAGCCACACATGATTTTATGGAGATTGCCCTTTCTGCTCTCCGGACCATCCTGATCCATCCTGATGCCCTACTTCTGGGTGGAGCTCTCATCAACTGGAGGCTACAGCCTGGAGATTGCTTAGGACGGTACAGCTTGAAGTACCATGGAATGGTTTTGGACCTCAATTCCACATGGACATTCTCGCTGTGGTTGCTGGGACTATGGTTGCTGCTATGGCCTTAGGACTACAATTACCACATACAATTTTGCAATCAAGTCTCCTTTAGTGAACAGTGGACTAGATCAACAAACAGACTTCATTTAAAAACCATAATGAACTTTCTTTTACTTTCACACTATCCGCTGTTACCTAGATGAGGATGGGTTGCCTTCTGAATCTGGTTCCTCTCAAGGTTTCTTTCTCATATCATCTTAAGGAGTTTTGCCTTCCCACCATCACCACTGGCTTGCTCAATAATGATAAATTCACACACTTAAATTCACACACTTAAATTCACACATATAAACACAGTATACAGATTTTCTGTAAAGCTGCTTTGAGACAATGTTCATTGTCAAAAGCGCTATACAAATAAAATGTTATTGGATTGAATTGAAGTATTTCATGGGCTCTTGGAGGAATTTTGTAAAGGTCACTACTATGCTGAGTTTTTCCATTTGGGGATAATGGTTCTCACTGTGGTCCTTTGGAGTCCCAGTGCCTTTGAAATAGTTTTATAACCCTTTCCAGACTGATTTATTTCAATCACCTTCTTCGCCATGGTGTGGTGTGTTGCTGGGCCATTCAGAGGTGGACCTTTCAAACAACTTCATTCTGTTGAAAAAGTTCTATTTAAGTGTTGATTAGATTGAACAGGGATGGGAGTAATCAGGCCTGGTTGCATCTAGTCTAGCTGAACCCCATTATGAATGCAGTTTCATTGATTCGGGGAATTAGTAACTACGGTTGTGAATACATTTTCACACAGGCCCAGTTGGTACTGAATAACTTTTTTGCTTCACTAAATAACATTATCATTTAAAACTGTAAACAGGCTGCCTTTATTTTATCTTAGATTTTGCTTTAATTTCTGAAACAATTTAGTATGAGTTATACACAAAAACAGAAGAAATCAGAATGGGGCAAATACTTTTTCACAGCACTGTATCAAAGTTGGAGTCATTATTAGTAAGGAAATGTAAGACTGGTCTCAGACTGTATTTCCCATATTTTGATCAACTTGTGATGTGTCAGAGGACACACTATATGGAAAATGATAATTTGGGATCAATTAAATCCATTGTAAATGGTATAAACCTGGGTTAACATATGAAATACATTTTACTAAATAATTTTTTTATAAAAGATACATTTAAATTAATTAAGGATTGAGGGAAGGGTGGACAGAAAGTAGGAGAGAACAAGAGGATGAATGATATTGCTGAGCAAGTTCATGTGTTCCAAGGCAACTTCTCATGTACAAACAGTAGGAAGGTGCTATAATCCCAACCCCTTTCTTGCTTTTGCTCCATGCACCTCCTCTCTACACCCTTACTTCTTTTCCATGTTTTGATATAGAATGTTCCCATTGGTGGTTACACTCCTATTGGTTTAATGCTGTTGACAATAACCACCAACCAGGGTGCCCCTTCACACAGTTACCACAGCAACCATTCAAATGCAATGTCAGCATGGAAGAAGCAGTTTGAAGACAGACACTGGAATATATGGCCAGCCACACAAAACAACAAAGCTGCAATAAAAGAAGCTGTAATCTTCCAACTACAATTTGACTGTTTTAATACCTAATGAAATTTAAATTGAACAATGTGTTACACTGGACAAAATTCAAGCTGAGGTGATTTGATGGCTTCAAAAATGTCAGTGTGCATTATTCTCTGCCATGCATATATATGATTTTCGGGCCACCTTATTCAGTTTCCAAAATTTTAATTCTTGACCACTGCAAAAACCAACGATAAATAACAGCATGTCTGAAACCATGGAGCATTACTATGATGATGTTTGGAAGATGCAAGAGCAGAGGATCCCATTATTCAACATGTCTCTGCTTCAGAACGCCTGGGAAACAGACACACACAAACACTATGGCAGTCCCAACAGCACAGCCAAGGAAAGAAATGGTTATTTAAACATCTACTCACTCAAGGTAAAGAGCTAGGTTGAAAGTATGGCATTTTCTTATAGTTGTACAGAAAACTAGAGATTGCCCATTATCCAAATTAACAGTAGTGGCCAAATATATACTGTGCATTATAACCTGTAATACCTGTCGCTAATAAAAGCTGCCATTTACTTTTCACTAAGAAACAAACAAACAAACAAACAAGGAACACAGTGGGGAAAAAATTAACTTGTTTGTTAGGCTCAGTTTCTCTAATCAACATAAGACATTGTAAAAAAATGATATTACAAATGTTATATACAAATAATTTTTTACCAAGAGTAACAAACAGAATTAAGAATTTAATTACTTTTTCAGTTGTTGTGTTGTTTGCACTCACACCCTGTGTAAACGCAAGCCTGCCATTGGGAGGATCCCCAAGTATGTGAGGTGGTTAATTTGTGCAGATTCCCAAAAATACTTATTTTAGTAATTTTGTTAATTTTTTAGAATAATTTTAAAATTGTATTCCTGTAAGACCTAAATATATGGTAAAGGTTAATAGGACAGCTATTGCATGTATTGGACCAAACATGAGCCTTAATAAATCAGTTAAACACTAATACAGTAGCAACTCCTTACCTTGGCAGGTGAAACATTTGACGTGGAAATGGATGCTCTGCACTCGCACAACCTCCCCTTTACACACCTCTCTGCAGCGAAAGCAGCGGATAGGTCCAGGGCTGGGCTCGCTGCCATAGCAGCTCTGTTGATGAGGTACTGTTGGGAACAATAGAGATGCCACGTTAAGTAAATTCTAGCAGAAATTAAGGTTAAAGAAGCATAGGTACTAAAAGAAAATACCCATGTGTGTCTTTGGGACCTTAGAATGCATTACATGCCAGCAAGTGAATCAGTTATTGTGAAACCACTGTGCCACGTCTTTATTTTGAATTGGTTTGTATCTGGGAACCTGATTTTGATATTTATAATAAATATTGTACTTTAAAATACCCCTCGCCCTACCTCAGTAAAATGTTTCAATATGCTGGCGTAAGCAAAGATAAAATGAGGTGTTTCCTTTGCCTCCCTAGAAGGCATGAGCTCCGTGGAGTTTGAAAAAGCATGCTGAGGTAAGATTCGCATGCACTGGCTATGTTTAACTAGATGGCTTTTGCTAATGTCAGGTTAGACAAGCATTTATTCCAGTAGCTAACATAATTAGTTAGGCAGCCAGTCAAATTCTAGATAATTGTAAATATTGGTTATTTTCAAGATATTTCCCTTCTGATTAATTCATTAGTAACCTACATAGTGTTAGTCATGCAAATGTGATGCATGTGTGATTTCGGTAGATTCTGATGTAGTTTATGCTTCACTTATGTGTAGGCCTATGATTGAAAAAAAGATGCATACAACACATGTATTTTTATTCATAGTTCACTGAGTTGCTGATAAGTTGCTGTATATTATTAATACAAATCAAGTACATGTGTTAATTTCAGAAGCACACTAAATGCAAAACTGATGAAGCACGTTTCTCTATTTGACATGCCTGTTAAACTCCAGGTGAATAACATTTAGTGTATTCTAATAAATAGGCACGTAGTCCACAAGACAGTTATATAGGCCCAATACTGAAAGACACCAGGTGTTATGCTCAACAAATCATTTGGCAAATTTCAAAGTATTGAAAAACACTACTACGTTCCACTGACTCTGTAAAAAGCCCTTGAACAATGACCCATTAATATGATCATGCTCCCACAGAGACTAGCAATACTAGCAATATTCCTCTGGCAGTCTCTGGACCTGGACTGCTGACATTGTTTTTGCATTCTGTATTTGACCGATCTGTGACAATATTAGTCAATTACACACAAATAACACACAAATACAGCATACTTTAAAGGGAGAGAGAAGCCACTACTCTCCATTCTGTGTCTCCAAGTACTGCATGCAGTTTCTGCAACATATAAGAGATGTAGATACTAATTGAATACTTTTATATCCAATTTAATCAGTCATTTCTCTGTTGAGCTCTAAATACTTCAGGACAACTCCGGGGCATTTGTACCATCAAAAGAATTTCGTAAACAGACTTGTTGTAAAGGTGGCATCCTAAAATGGTATTGAAAAGTGTCTGGATATTTCCCACAAATAGTGTACAAGAAAACGTACTCAGTTTTTGCTATAATGACTGGCCTGTAAGTTTTTAATACACATGTGCACATATATAGGAATATTACGACACCATTTTAGGGCCATTGTTTAAAAATAAATAAATCAATCAAGTTCAAGAATAAAGTTGCAATATTTGAAAAATAAAGTCATAATATTTAGAGAATAATGTCATACTACTATGACAAAATGGTACATCAAGGTACACTGAGGATTTGGTGAAATTATCATCTCTTTTGCTGAAGGAGAAAAATGCAGGCAGTGGTCAGTTTCAGAGTAGGGATGGGCGATATTTAATCTTTTGCGATATACTGTAGAAATTCTCCCCACAGTAAGAATTAGTCTTCAATAAGAACAAGTATGGCGGAAGGCAGACGTGAAGCTGAGGAGGAATTTATCGCTAAATGAGGAGCTACCTCTACAATCTAGATCTGGTTTGGTTACAGAAAATCAGTTTTACTTTTAGATTAATGTTTGTGTTTCTGAGTCTCGCAAGACTGCATGCAGCTGTCACTTGTAACCAAAAAAAGGGGTGAATGGTACTATATTTATATCATCACTGATTTTGTTATCACAATAAACACCAGAAAATATCGTGATATAGTTTTAAGTCCATATCGCCCATCCCTACTTCAGAGCTATCGATGGTTACATCTAAACGTCCCTAATTACCTGAGTTTTCATATGGACTCATACAATACACATAAGACTTAGGGTCAGTCCCAAACTTCCTCCAAGTTCAGCTGAGTTTTTCTTCTAAATAAAAACAATTTCTTGCAATGATGTTTAAAAATTCTAGTACTATTAATTATCTGGTGCAGATGCAACAGAAGCTCCACAGTTATGGAGCAGCCTTCCAATTAGTGCTCGGGACTCAGACACTGTCTCAGTGTTTAAGTCCAGGCTGAAAACATATTTGTTTAGTCAAGCTTTTTGTGAATAGTTTTTTTTCTTAGGTAAAGGAGCAGATCTAGAGGGCTCACAGGCAGTGTGCTGCTTTGGGACAATGTCCATTGTTAAAAGCGCTATACAAATAAAACAGAATTTAACTGAATTGAAAGTCTTACTGAAAACAGACAATGAGTTGTCCATGTTATCTATAACACAAAAGCATCTAAATTTAATAAAAATGTTAATTTGACTCATTTACACTTTAATTTGAGACATTTTGACAACAAATGTATAACAAATTATGATCTGCCGTCACTTTTTTATTTTTTATCATTTACATTCTCAATATGTGTTCAGGAAATTATAAAAGATAAAACCACTCCAGATAAGCTTGTTTAGCACTTTGGTAATGAAGAGCAATATTTAGCACAGGACCACTGACTACCAGCCTAAGGTGTAAGGTGATAACCGTTGGGCTTAAAGGACTGTGGCTATTTCTGCACTGAGCTGAGAAGACTCCAAGAAGATTACAGTCAAAGAGGATTATATGAGAGTGGAAGAGACACACAGTCAGAGATGAGAGGGTGCATTGTAAACAAGGCAGAGCAGAGTTAACTGTGTGCACTTAATATTAAAGCATGAAAGTTCCTACATGCAGTCTCATCAAAGTAATATACATATGACAAGGGTGGAATGAAAAAAACTTTCATGCAAAAACATGTAGATAATGCTGCTTGTTCAGGATGTCTTCAGATTTTTATAAATATGACACAGGAAATGTTTGCCACTCAGATACTTTGCACCAGCAGTTTGCACCAGCATACCAATGGGTATCCGACATGAAAGTACATAAGTATTCCTTCATCGGAGGTAGGATTAATGTGGCAGAAGTGAAACTCACCCATTCTCTCAATGATCACTCAAACCAGCTGATTCAAGGTCATACAAAATGAGTTATGTTCTGTTAGCTCGAGGTTGCATTTTGGTTGCATATCCGTTGCTTGCAATAACTGCATCAAACCAACAATCCACTGATGTCACCAAAATGTTACATTCTTCTTTTGTGATGCTTCTCCAAGCTTGTACTATAGCTTTTTTCAGTTGTTGTTTGTTTTGTGGTTTCTCCCTTCAGTCTCCTCGTCAGCAGGTGAAATGCATGCTCAATTGGGTTAAGGTCTGGTGAATGACACTTTGAAATGACATTATCAGTTAATGGGGCTTGCAATAAGTGAATTTAATTCAGCATTATGCCCACAGCATTACAATCATTTCTACTTAATAACAATTCTAGCAGTAGTAAAATGAGTGTACTAAAATATTGCAGCCCTTTCTTGTATGTGCAATTATTATTATTATTATTATTATTATTATTATTATTATTATTATTAATACTATTATTATTAATGTATTTATTTTTTACAAAATTGTTTCACCTGCTTGTATGAAAAGCTGTGCAGAGTGGGAATTTGAACCTTTCATTTGTGAAATGAAGAGAGTCTGGTGGCACAGAAAGAAAAAAATTGTAATCAATATAACCATTTGTTTAACAAATAAATAATATAAAGTCAAAGTAGTAGGCCGCACAGAGTAGTAAGGGTTCACATAATTTTTTTTCTTCAGTCCTACACTCTGTTCTCTGTTATGCTTTATGTTTTGCAAAGTAATAAAAATACATCAATGTCATATTTCTGTGGACCAAGCAGAGCTGTTAATTTGTTAGAATGTTCCCTCTTCTTCCTTTTTTGCCAAAAGCCAGAGGACTGACACATTTCCCCCTTGCCTTCTGTCCTAAGCAGCTTTTCATTCAGCAGCAGGCTAGTGACAGTCTTTACATGAGCTGAGAGGGAAAATGACTTAAACAGAGTAAATTTTTCAGGTTAGCTCCAATCTGCTACTGCTTAACCAGAAACCATGTTCTCTCTTGAGTGTGATAGGCCAGGCCAGAATCAGCTGAGAATGGAATTCAGCATCTGATTACAGATATGCCAGACATGTGATGTCAAAACAAACCAAACATTAGCCAATGTTGGAGGAAGAGCCAAACAGAGCCAAGAATAGCATCATTCAAGAGAAAATACAATATAAAAATACAACTGTCAGCAATAATTAGTTAATTAATAATAATTACTCCCTCATTCTGAAGTGGGAGAGAAGTGGTAGATCTGTGGTTATGATGATACACAGCTAACTGGATGGCTGTAAATTCAAATCCCATGACAGCAACTGCTGGGCCTTTGAACAAGGCTTTTAACCTTCAACTGCTCAGGTGTATGCTTGGGTTTTGCCTAACTGACTATGATTACATCAAATTCTGTTCTGTCTATATTCGGTTACAGCCATATTTCGAATATGATGTTTACATGTGTACAGGCATCGAAATTTTCTTGTATACATGGTTGTTGTAAGTATGCCTGAGTTGCCATTCCTAAATACCTAGCCTACAGCTAACCATTTGTTAGTAACCACAAGTCCTTGCAGACTGTGCATGCACATATTTCTCCTTTCAGTGGATTTTCTGAATAAGGTGTTTACATGCAACAAATTTCCGATTAAAACAGGCATATTCTAGGGGTAGGAATCTGAACTTGGGGAATCAGAATATTGTCCTAATCTGAATCGAGCAATCAGATTCAGGGGTTTACATGACTCAAAACTTATTAGAATATTGCCAAATTCTGATTAATAAACAGAGTATTGATCGTTAGTCACTAGACTGTAAAGTATGACATACAGTAAGTGTTTACATACAGTATGTATGTAATCATTTCCTGTTATCTTTAACTTTTTATGTACCAAAATAAAACTGAGCAATGCCTAAGCAATTACAATATAAGACAAAAAGTGATTTTGGTCAACGTTATTTGCCCTCAAACCTGGTTCTGGCCATATTCAATGAGTTATCATGTGCCGAAATAACATTAGACTTAATAAAATATATATTGTTTAAGCAAAGACATACTCTTTAGGGGGGAAACTCAGGTGACATTGGCTGAAGATCACACTAATTAGTAACACGTTAAAATGTATTGAGTTAACAGAAAATATACGATGATTCTAAAAATGACAATAATTTACTTTTACAGCAAACTTTTTTTTTTTAAATTAAGGTAGCCCCCAAATTTGGATCCATCCATTTTCTACACCACTTATCCTACTGGGTCACAGGGAACCTGGAGCCTATCCCAGGGAGCATGGGGCATAAAGCGGGGTACACCCTGGACAGGGTGCCAATCCAGGGCATAATCACATACACATTCACACACTATGGACACTTTGAACATGCCAATCAGCCTACCATGCATGTCTTTAGACTGGGGAAGAAAAGCCCCGCAAAAAGGGGAGAACATACAATCTCCGCACACACAGGGCGGGAATCGAACATCCAACCCTAGTGGCGTGAGGCGAACGTGCCTACTAAGCCACCACCAAGTCACCGTGTGACTCTAAAATAGAAAGACTTCTGAACTAAAAAAGTACGGGCTCTGTTACAAGCTGAGAATAGACAGAGAGGAAAGTCATATAGAGTGAACGATGGCAACTAATAACGTGCTTTTGTTTTCTCCCCAGTGCAATTTTATTTGTAATTTCACCTCACTTTATAAACTGCTTATTGGTGTTCCTTTACAGAAAGTTAATCATCGCACTGCAGTCTCGCATCGGAATGATCACTGTATCTACTCACCGCTCATTGTGCTGAGAGAATTAACATCCAATAATCCGAGGCAGTGTTTAAGCAGTATTGATGTCGAAGCTCGATAAAAGCACCCGGATTAAGGTTAACCCCGAATAAGGTTTTAAAAAAATAATAAAAAAAAAATAAATAAAAAAAACCTTAGCATTGTCTCCATAACGTGACATCAAATCCTTGAGAAATGGAAAGACCGGGCTGTCCCCGCGCTGACTGAAGCGATTTCAGCACGCCACCTCTCACTGTGACAGCGTTTAGTTTGAAGACAACAAAATGGCTACAAATAAGCTGCAAATTCGCGTAGTCATATTCCACGCTATTGATGTTTTTATTCGCGCTGTAGTAGAGTTCTCGTACAGCGTGCTTTAGTGGGAGATGCTGCGGGGAGTGATCGCCCTCATCTCGAGCGGAGTGACGTCACACCGCACATTGGCGCTGTAGAGTGCGAGCGCGCAGCATATTTCTTCAGCAGCGCGTGCAGATTGTATTTGGTGCAGGAAGAGCGCAGCAGACCAATGTAAAGGAGGGCTGGGTTTTTGCTCACCACTCCCAAGCATCATTTAGATATACAGCGCCCCCTCCTGCGCTGCCCGAATAAATACATTGCATTTTGAAGTCAACTGTGTGTACTGATCAATACGTGTGTACATTGACATGCATGTTCATTAGTGTCATATGATGTTATTGTCAAATTGGAGTGGCTCGAGATTGATGGGTATACTTTGCCTGTCTCAACTCTACCACGGCAGAAAAAACGATTTTGAAGATAAAAGCAGCATTCTTGAGCTAATCAGTGACTAATGTTGGAATTCATTAATTGGATTGCTTGAAAAAACTGCTAATATATCAGAATATATTCAAATATAGGCTTCCCAAAGTTTACACTAAATTTAACATATCAATTATCTTCTACCATTTCTTTTTGATTTTGAGTCATGTCAGCAGTTTTAAGTAAAATAATCTGCCCCTGATATATTTACTCAAACTTGAATTGCATGCTGAATTGAGTAGTATTCATAGCCATTAATCCAGTATACAGCAATTTTCTTCTTCTTCATTTTTGCATTAATTGAGGCCTAGGTAAGTTACATTAATATGATTTGTTAAAGTGTGATATTTGTAAGCTTTGTGTTGAAGTGGCATTTATTGTCATTTCAAACATATACAGCTGGTACAGTGAAATGAAACAATGTTCCTCCAGGACCATGGCGCTATATAAAACAACACACTAACCACTGAACTAAATAAGACCTACATCCGAGCTAATGTAATGTTAATGCAAGCTAATGCAATGTTAGCATGTTTGAGCAACGTTACAAGCTCCAACATACCTGCTTCTTAGAAAGGTTAAACCAAACTAACAGAACTGTTTGTAACTGATATAGATAGGCAAAGTTCGTCACAACAAATTTTGATGTTGGCTTGACAAAGCCAGTCTGAAAGTTTGAAACTGTTTCATAAGCTTGATGATAGTTTGAAGTTGAAGGAAAGAATGAAAGAAAGATAGAAAGAGTGACAGTCAGAAAGAAAGAAAGACAGACAGTTACTAGTAGAAAGATGGATGACAAAATAGAGTGATACAGGGAGAAAGTCAGATAGCTGGAGAGACTTTTATTAGTAGAAAGACAGAAGGAGTGAGTGATACAGGTAGATTGATAAAAAGAAATACAGTACCCTCCACTAGTATTGGTATCATTGGTAAATATGAGCAAAGAAGGCTGTGAAAAATTGTCTTTATTGTTTAACCTTTTAATATTTTGTTTAAAAAATTCACAAAAATGCTACGTAAAACAATTAAAAAACACAACACAGGATTATCAAAAAAATATTTATTAAGTACATGTGTGCCACAATTATTGACACCCCTGTTAATTCATATGAGAAAAAAATACATTTGAAGTATATTCACACTGATATTTAAAAAAAAAAATTGTACAAATGGGTGACTAAGAACACGAAATTGTTCAGCCATGACTTCCTGTTTCACAGGGGTATAAATATGAGGTAACACACAGGCCAAATTCCCTTAGTCATTCATCACAATGGGAAAGACCAAGGAATATAGCTGTGATGTGTGGCAAAAGGTTGTTGAGCTTCACAAAATGGGAAGTGGCTATAAGAATATAGCAAAAGCATTGAAAATGCCCATTTCCACCATCAGGGCAATAAGTAAGAAGTTCCAGTCAACTGGAAATGTTATGAATCAACCTGGAAGAGGTGTGTCTGTATTGTCTCAATGCACTGTGAAGAGGATGGGTCAAGTGGCCAAAAAACTGTAGACATTAGTTGCGTCTTGAGGTCAGAAAGTCTCCAAAACTACAATCCAAAGTCACCACAAGTTGTTTGGAAGGATTTCAAGAAAAAGCCTTTACTCTCATCCAATAACAAACTCAAGCATCTTCAGTTTGCCAGGCACTACTGGAACTTCAAATGCGATCGGATTTTATGGTCAGATGAAACCAAAATAGAGCTTTTTTTGGCAATAAACGCCAGAGGTGGTTTGTGCGCACACAGAGCGGTAGCCATATGGAAAAATACTTCATGCCCAAGGTTAAATATGGTGGTGGCGCTTTAATGTTTAGGACCTGGACATTTTGTTAGGACACATGGCATCATGAACTAGGACTAGAATACATGGATCATGGTAATTATTTGATATCCATGAGGGCAGAGTATTTTTGTGAATTTTTTAACAAAAGATCAAAAGGTTAAACAATAAAGACAAATTTTCACAGCCTTCTTCATTCGTATTTACCAAGGGTGCTAATATAAGTGGAGGGTACTGTATGGAGAGAGAGAGAGAGAGAGAGAGAGAGAGAGAGTTAGAGAGCGGCTGGTAGATTGGTAGAGAGGTGAATGGAGAGATTGTGTGGCATTGATAGAGATATAGCTGAAGTGAGAGTCTCTGTTACAGGTATATTGACACAGTGAGAGGGAGAGAAGAGGTGCTTCAGGCCTTGTGCATGCAGGTGTATGTGAGTTTTGACAGTTTGAGCATTCTGAACCAGGCTCTGAAAATTCCATTTTTGCTCAGCTTTTTTGTTCCACTGAGGATGTCGCTCCGCCTCTATGCCTTGCTGAGGTCACTGCCCTACTTCCCTGTCTTGCCAAGGATGTTGCTCCGCCTCTGTGTTCCGCTGAGGATATCACTCCACTTCATGGTCCCTTTACGGACGTCTGTCCCCCCGCCCACCCCAGCTGATGAATTTACTCTCCCACCCACCCCTCTTGGTGGCACAGCACTGCTCCCTTTTTCGGCTGGGGATGTTGGGGACGCTTCTCCCTTGGGCCTTGCTGCCGTTATTGCTTCGGGTCCCTCCAACTGGTGGTGCTTCAGGAGCCTTAAGGGGGGCACTGTCATGCAGTGGTTACAACGTGGTGTGTATCGGAAAAAATGGGCATTGTGAGAGAACTGCTTTTGATTTGATTTATTTACTATAGGTCATCACCGACTAGAAGAAGAACTGACCAATTTACATGCAAAAATGACTACTACTGTTTTATTGCCAGCTGCTGTAGGCATTACATTTATGCTGTGGTGAATTCCGACTCTCCTTCGCATACAAGTGTGGCTCTATATTGATTAGCAGTCAGTTTATATTTGTGATTACTGCTGATTTATTAAACAATCAAATAGTCTGCACAATGATGCAATAAGTTTAGCCCACAACTGTAAACAGATATTACAGTCATTGATGGTGGGGTTACTCCACATACACAGTGCATGTTCAATAATACAAAGTATAGATAGATAATGACAACATGACAAATTATACTAATCTATTTGTTTTCAGTATCCTGAGCCGGAGAACCCAAAAGAAGTAAATCAGGGATGCATGGGGAGAACATGTGAATCTCCACATAGACATTAACCTAAGGTCCGGATTGTATAGTGAACCCTGGAGCTGTTAGGCAGCAGTGCTAGCCACTGCGCCACCGTGCATTGTTAAATATATGATTCTTTGCTTACTAGGAAATGGTTTCCTTTTGTTCAGATATAAATTGGGTAGACCTTTTAATTCTCCAAATATATAAGTAAAATATACACAATAGTAGCGCTGCACAATTAATCGGATATCAATCGCGATTACAATTTTTACTGCCCACGATTAATTGAACATGATCGACTGTGATATTGACGTTTAAAGTTCGTCCTCCCCTCATAGAAAACTCCGCTGTTTTCTCCACTCAAATCAAGCGCTTCCAAAACTTACAGCCAATCACATAGAGTGCAGGGATGACGTCATTTTGTAATGCCAAAACCCGGAAACGGGTTAGCATTTTAACGCTCGAGCTGCCAGTTTCGCTGTGAGCTCCAGCGCTTGCACGAGGGGAAATCATGACATTAACATGATGCTAAATGGCAGTACAGAGGTTGTCGGGGAAATTAAACATCATCACGCCGAACAGGAAAAAACTTTGCAGATAAACTTAGGGCTCTATGTGCGACCATTTCACTCGCATTTGTGACTGAAGTACTTTGTGCGACTGTGAATAAATATTTATTTGCACCGGTGCAAGTGACCTGTTCGGAGTTGTGTAATACAATCGGAATAAAAACTACAGGAAGTCCAAAATGCATCTACACTGCGCAACAGTTACTTTCACACTGCTTTTCATCTCCTCAGTCAACCGAACAAGTGTGTAAATACTGCAGAGAAGCCATTATGATGACGAGTAACACTGAACATCATCTGCTTCAGTCAACTCTCAGATCTCACAACCTCCATCTTTTATCGATACCGCAAAATGACCTGAACCTGTGACCTGCTCGTGTAGACACAGCGACATCAGGCAGAGTAAATTAATAATAATGCTAACTCTACAGGGTGGGTTTAATTCAAGCCTCTTTATTAAATAATTCCTCACCAATCATAAGCAAGAGTAGCAAATGTTCAGAAGGAGTATGTTGCTGCTCTCCTTCACGCTCTTCACTAACTCTAATACATAGCGTATTCACTTCATTTAAACTTAGGGTTGCCAGATATCACTAGAAAAGTCAGCACCAGTTTCCATGTTTTTATTTAATCCCCCAAAGAATACAATATCATCACCAGACATGGCAACACTGTACTGGGGAACCGATGTAAAAGGAACAACTGATAAACAAACAAACAGAAAACTAATCAAATGTAAAGACATAAAACGTGCTTAGTTATAAATAAATGATTTAATATAAAAATAGATATTATAATAAATTAATAAAATATAAATAAAATGAGAAACAAAATAATGTTTAATTACTATGGGTTGCATTTAATATCAATTTGACATTAAGCTTAGTAAGCTATCTCCTTAGAAGGCTATTAGCCTTTTTCCTAATATGGATCATTTTTGTATTAGTCTACTTTTAATTAGGACTCTTTATTGTTTAAGATATTTAAAAATAAATATTTTTTGCTTGTTTACTTATCAATTAACCAACAGTATTTCAGTATATTATTTTAACTAAATTAACAGTGACCATGAGCTGAGAGCTTGCATTTAACTGTTTATGATAGACCTCCTGATTAAGGCTTAAACAAAAAATGATTGGTATCTAGATCGGTTTCAGTCGTAAAAAATCCTAATAGTCTAATAGTGTAGCTTTAAATATATTTAAGAGGAGCAGACTTCAAAGACTGAACATTGAGGTTTATTGTATTTGTTTACAAGGTGGAACAGGTTAACGGTTGTTTCTTGCATACAGTCTGTAAAATTAACTGAAAATATTACATTTAGTTTATCAGAAGGTAAATTAATTTGTCATGGCTCACACTATGTTCCTAAATTCTGTCATAATTGTCCAGCTCAAGTTTTCTCATGCTACTTGTGTGTTATATTGTGGCACATTAACGCTACCATCTGTAAAAAAAAAAATAAAAATAATAAAAATAAATAAATAAATTTTTTAAATTTAAAAAAAAAAAAAAAACCTAAACTTGAACTGTGCTCCTAAATTTTGGAATTTTGGAATTTTGGAAGAAATTGTCTTGCGTCTCTCCTCCTGTAAAAACTGTTATTGCCTTTTCTGCATACGCCTGAACTGTTTTCATTTGGTTGCATATTGTTATATTTGATTGCATATTTTTATTTGGTTGATGGCATTTTTATTTTTACTTATCCTGTATTTTGGGTTCAATTTTATTTATATTTTGCTTCTACGAGATGATGCACTTTAAGGATCAGTCTAATTTGATGCAAAGATTTGTACATAAGAAGGAATGTAGCACAACATGGAGGTGAAAGCAGCGGTCTGTTTATTTAAATGTGAAATATGTTGTCCCTAAAATCAATGAATAATCTTGATAAATAATTGAGATCTCAATATTGATCAAAATAATCAGGATTATCATTTTGGCCATAATCGTGCAGCCCTACAAGATAGTACTTAATGTACAGCAACCGCTAGCTCTGTTACAGCCAGTATACTCCAGAGGACAGTGTTTCATCACATTTCGATTTCAAGTACATTGTATATATTGTTTGTGTGGTATAGTCTAAATCTAATCTTTCCTCTGTTGTTCCCTACTGTTTTATATGAGGGGAAATAACTATCTTAGTAAAGGACAGGCCTGGAACAGTAATGTGAGGCTCCAAATCTGACATTAAAAATCGATCGATCACAATGGCCTCTTTATTATTAATATTATTTAGTATTTTAGGATAATCAAAACTTCATTTTCCTTCTGTGGAGACAGTCAGACTTCTATGACAGTTTTAAACAGGAAGCAGCTATTCTGCTGCCTCTTTATATATAGTATGAAGTCTCTGTGACTGTGGCAGTGTGTCCACAGTCTTGAAGAAAACAAAGAATGTCAGGAAGAGAGGAAACAGGACAATGGAGGGATATGAAAGCCACTGCCTCCCTCTCACACTGCCTCATTCACTGCCTGACTATGCATATTCCAAACACTCTCATATTTTGACAGGGCCAATAGGCAAGTGTCTAAGGCAGACTAAGCGAAGGTCAGTTTCTGTTCAGGTCAAAGCAAATATCTCTTATAACATAATAAAATAATCTATAATATCATATTATATTATAAAGGTTGCATTATAGATTATGTTTCTTTTATGACCTTCCCAACACCACCACCACAAACAAAAAAATAATGTTAGAGAAAAATCTTTGTATGACAGCAACATATTACATTATCAGATTAAAAAAAAAAAAAAAAACACAATGAAGGCTGTTGGGTTTTACATGTGGATTGTGATACTTTCACCCCTGCACAGTGGGGGTTGTTTGTGATGTCACTGACTATTGTTTGGGGGTTTTTCTTCACAGCTCTCACAATGTTTCTGTCATCAACTGCTGTTGGTCTTTATGTTGGTTTATACTTTTTAACAACAAATGCAGTCTTCACAGGTGAAACCTAGGGCTCTCAAACCAAGAATAGACATTCAAAGCATTTAATTGTTTAAACAATCAATCTAACAGGTCACACCTGAGCAAAAAGAAATACATATCAGTCACATATTCCAATAATTTTGATCACTTGAAAAATGGGTGGGTTCAAACAAAAGCTGCCATGTTCTAAGTTGTTTAACACATCTAGATGTAAATGTCCAGAAATGAAAGCTAAAATTCTGATCTATTGTCTCATATTTATCTTTTGATAACAAAACATGAAGTCTCCAAAACAAAAGAATCGGTCTTGCTGTTCCAGTACTTTCTGAAGGGACTGTATATACAAAGTACAATACTGTGCAAAGGTTTTAGGCACATTAACACTGCAAAAAAATTTTAATGGTAAAGTATTTAGATAATATATTTGTAATGTAGTCGTATTTAGGCATCTTCATACATTGTTGGTTGCCATTATATATATGTAAATAGTGGTTCTATAAGTAGTCACATAATCCCATCGTCCAGCAAGAGGCAAGAGAATGCATGATCTCTCAGGCCAAGTGGCCAGTCACATGATTTGGTCCTTTCTGCTGAAGGGAATGTTTTTAATGGTTTACCAAGAAACCTCAGAATACATAACCTGTTCCATGGTTTACTTTTAACTAGCAGGGAAATGCCAGAAGTCAGTATAGCAGTGCCAGAGAACAGTCTATTATCTACTCTACAGAGATATGGAGCCATAAAGCACAGGAATGTTACAGTCAGAGGTCAGTTTTTTAAAACTGGTCCAAGCAACTCAAGTAGGAAATTCTTTGCTTTGATAAGAGGCTTGTGTTATTGAAATATCATTTAAAAATAATTAAAACAAAAGCAAATGGACTTCAAAGCATGATTAGAATGTTCACGTAACAAAGGCGTGGGTCTGGACTGATAAGGAACCTTCAAAATGTGAGTAGGAAGAAGTATGACTGTTTTGCCATTGGTGCTTTGGTTATTATGCACCGAGACCAGTCAAACCAGATGGATTACTTTACTCCTAGCTGTAGAAAACCTGTGCTATTTTCACATGCTCTATTTACAGACATTGGATTGTTAAATCATAGGAGACGCATTATAATGAAGGAATGAGGAAATTATTTTATTCTATGGGTAAAAACCTGATTGAATTGTTCTTAAATGTTGTCATTTGATATTTTTTTCTCCACTTTTGATACCTGAGAACTCTAACTGAGCAAAACACACACACAGTGCTCAGAGTTGCTAAGTGAGATACTGACAGAGGCAGAAGGAGAGCAAAACAGGGAGCGAGAGCGTGAGAGAGAGTGAGAGAGAGAGAGGTGGAGTTTATATACTTCCTCAGTATCGGTGTCAGTATAGTGTCAGTCTTCTCTTCAGATGCATGCAACAAGGACACATAGAGACTTTTCTACAGGGGCTTTTCAGATAATCATAACAGTTTCAGTTTTAGAATTGTGTGAGTGAGGGGAGACTCCTTGCTCCCTGTGCTGAAAACATACTGGCCTCTCATGAAGGACAAACACACCAGCAGGAACGAGGGGTACAGTGTAACAACTGTCGGCTTATCAAATAGAAAAATGAGCATTAGGGTTGGTGTGAGTGAGTGTCCATTTCTATCTACATTCTTTTGCTTATGGTTTGGTTGAACTTAATGCCAGTGTTGCTGTATTTCATTTTTGTCTCAGATAGCAGTGCAGGATGCACTTCCATTTGTCTCTTTTATCTCAGTATTTTTTGTTTAATCTAACATTCTCTATTTTTTACACTCTCTGACATGCATTTTTCTCTGTCTCTTGGTGGTCACAATTTTTAAAAATTTGTTGGAATCTATGAACTTGTTTGCTGGTCTTTTTGGCCGGCATGGGAGATATTCTAAACTTAGTTCCCATGCCCCATACTCAAGTTACAGGCTTTCCCTCTCTATTCATGGACAATGACACACATCCCCACTCTAACAAATTAACATTTGCTTTATGGCAGACATTTCTGTTTAGTAAGGCATAATCATGACACTAATGACTAACAACTTTATAATTAAATACATAAATAATTCTGATAAATAATTGTGTATTATTAGATTGTGGCAGGAGAATACTATTCCACATTATGTGTTAGATGCGGTTCTAGACATATGCGGAGACATGCCTGGCATACGATTACAACTAGCTAATTTCCTAAGACACAAATTTGATTAGGAGCCATCATACTCTTCACATAAACACGGCAGAATAGGGAGGATTGTTCATTTAGTAGTTCATCCGTGCAAAAGGGTGAGGAAAGTACAAGTTACAGGGAGTGCCAGATTGGTAGAACTAAGGCAAAAACGTAATGCATAAAAAATAAAAAGGCAACAGACAAAATGACGGAATATGTGTAATCTCTCATGTACGTTATGTGGTTTTGTGTAAATTATATGACATGGCAAAAGAGTCTGCAAGAACACTTGCACAGCTGCATTGTGCAGTTACTCATACAACGCATATAGAATAAAACCTCCATTTAAACCATGGTGTACTAAAGCCACTAGGTGATGTCAGAGAGTTGGCTTGTTCCTCTCATCACTTCCTGATGGAAGTTTACGAAGGAAATTGGGTGAAAATAATGTGGATCTGTTGGCATCAGGACTGCTGAGCTTACAACACAGCCAGACATCCTGGTATGGACAGTCTGTATCTGTCAGCCTAAATATTGCTCGCCCAGACAAATGCATAGAATTAGAAAGCAGGAGAAACCCAATTAGAATATCTGACAAACGTGGAGGGATATACTTATAAAGGCATTGTCTGTTTGGCAATGTTCTATTGTTGTTCATGTTTGTAGGAAATCCAGTGCCACAATACTTACTTTACAGAAGCCACCATCTCCTCCTCAAACCCCCCCCCCCCCCCCCCCCCCATCCCCACCCACCACCTCACCCGGCATAAAGCGCCACTGACCAACCCACACTAGCATACCAGAAGCAACACGCTCTTTGTATATTACATTTCAAGACCAGCGAGAGAGAGAGAGAGAGAGAGAGAGAGAGAGAGAGAATGACACAGATGCAGAGAACAAGTTAGAGAGTACCCTAAATGCTCAAGATGCAAATGGCTGCAAAGAGAGTAAGATTAAACACAACGAAAAAAAGACTAAATAGAACAGGAGTATATTCCACTGGCTAATACCCAGCACAGTTTAAGTGGATCTTTCTTTGAATGGGAGCCATTTATCAGCGGAGTAAGCGAGTTTGTTGACAACATCATGGCATGCTGCTGCTGTCCAGCTCTGTGTCTGAGAAACTGCTTCTTGCTTTCAGGTTGGTCCCATAAATTTTTACAATGAAATGGAACTTACTCAGGCAGACGTCAGTTCATTTACATGAAATATGGGTAATAGACCAACCCATGAAGGTAATGCACATTACAGTGTGACCTTTGCTTAGGCTGTTTGTGCTCTCCTGTTTATATTATGCTTCTGCCCTGTGATGAACCTAATATTGCGTTGTGAAGGTTCTAACAAAAATCTTGTTGGTGTTATTAATGAAACTTGTTTGCTTTTTACTAATGCATTATCAATAGTCAATATAATTAAATTTGTGATGGCACAGATCATGTCAGTGTAGCTATTTCATATAATACAAATGTTTACAAATCACTGAGTGATTAAAAAACCCAGAATGACACAGATTTGCAGTGCAAATGGAAACAAATGGTGCCTAAATTGATTGACCAGAGAGTGCATGCAGCTTCTCAGTATATAATATCTAATGTGTGTATCTACCCTTTGAAATCACCTTTTTCCCTTAATTTTTTGTTTGCTTCTAAATGGTCCCTTCAGTTTTCACACATTTAATTTGCTCTAACCGCTGACAAAAGCCTCCACTGCCATTTCCATAGATATATCAACTCCTGAGCTCAATACGTTATGGGAAGAGCCCCCATATGCACTAACTCCAGAAAATGATGTCATGGGCATTGGTAAGAAAAACAAGGTTTGGTTTTTATCTAAAACTGAAACATTTGTTTTTATGAAATGGAATTTGTTGTACCAATTTATGCATTTATTGATTTATTACTTGCTACATAATATAACAATATAATCTGAGTTTATAGGTTGAACTTTCCATATGTGATGTACTATGTACTCTATAATTGCTTTGGCCTCTGCTGTATATTTTAGAATAGTGGGAAAGTTATATTCATTCTGAAAAAGAAAAGCATCACCTGACTGACATTTACAGAGCCACTATGATTCTACTGTACAATCAGTTTTCTGCTTTTTCTCAGTATAAAACAGTGAACCTGCTATGATAAGATGAGTGCAAAAACAAAAGTGTCTAAGTGTGCGAAGACACATTGCTGTTGAATTTGATATGAGTTCTATATTTTTGAAACTAATAATTATTATAACAGCCTTTGTCTAAAAAATTAACTCGTCATCAACTTTGAGTGACATAAATTTATTGACTACCTACAGTTGCTTTCAAGATCTTATGCAGTACAAAGACACGAAGATTTTTATTACTTGTACTAAATGAGCTTTCCTCTGTTTGGCACAGGAGATGAGGAAGTGGAAACAGAGGCTGAGGTGGAGGGTGAGGGGATCACTGGTGAGAGTTACTGGAAGAGGAAGGAAGCTCTCAGCACTGTCTCCTTGGCTGTAGGAGATCACTTCTCTTCAGGTATTTGCATCAAGATTTCCACTACCATATAGACAAGAGTGGAAAAGCTTAATAGACAGTAATGGCAGGCCTGATTCAGCAAACTGTCAGAGCTAATGCCCTTTCAGACAACCCTAATGTCTGCACTCAATCTAATCATATCCTGTTAGAGGTAAGCTAGTGCAGTAGAACTTTTCAACCACAAAGAGGATTCTGCTGTCACTGCAAGACATAACATTATGGCTAGATCATATACAGTCCCATAATTAGATGTTATATTTCCATTTATGCATTTGTCATGTTATATGTGTTTAAGATATCCATGTTAATAAACAATAGGTTTTTAACTTCTAAAAGTCTGCTTTTATTTTAATGTGGTCCAGATGTGATACTGCTGTTCAATGGGAGAAGGCGCTCCAATTTAGAGTCAGACAGTGTGCTGCAGGAGGCACTGCGCACTAGACTAAGGGTCGTAGAGAGCAACAGCCAAGATGTTATTCAGCTTTTTAAAGTAAGCGATTTAAAGTATCTGTGCTATCAAATGCAGTCAAATTGAGAATAGTTGCTTATGCTTTTTCAAAGTACTCAATCATTCCCAATGATTCTTGGTCCTCTGTTTCCAGGATCTCTCTGCGCGCTTGGTTTCAGTGCATGCTGAAAAAGACCATTTTGTTATTACTTTTAAGACAGTGGAGGAAATCTGGAAGTTCTCTACATACCTGGCTCTAGGTGAGCCAGCACAAACACACAAGCAGGATGCACCATAATATATGCTACCCAGAAACACTGATCTACCACAATATGCAATCTTGGTCTTGGTATCTCAGGATATGTGGCAAGGTGCTTGGAGAACTTCCTGTGTGACCAGTCTTTCTGGCTGGACCCTCTTTTGCTCAGTGATGTGGAGATTTGTGTGAGGGTAGATGAGGAACACCTAGCCACTCTCTATCTGGGGCTCCTACTCCAAGAAGGTAAGAGACCAATCAATACTGCACTATTGTACTGTATTGTAAGATTTACCTTTCTAAAAGATAATAAAGGTTTTTCTAAGCCAATTAATGCAAAAGTAAATATGGTTAAATACAATACATTGAGACACATTGAATTTTTCAGGTTTTCAGGAAGAAACATGTTGCTCTGCTATGTGTAAATGTGAGCAAATATGGCTCTGTTGTGTCTCCTGAAATAATTTTTCACAACATTGTTTATATATTTGATCTAGTTTATGTCATGCCAAACGCAACTTTTAATTTGTTAATAGAATTAGGAACACACAGACTGTTATCTGAGGCCTACCACAAATCATACTTTGTAGTAAAGAGTGTGGACATTTATTAAATTTAAGCTATAAATTAGGCACTTGCTTTAGAACAACCAAAGATCATAGCATGTTAGTAATAAATGGTACTCTTATGTAGATAAACAAACAAACAAACAGGATGTGGTATATGTAAAATATGTTAAATTTACTTGTGATTTTATTAAAGGAAACAGTCAGCATGGCTGATAGAAGAAGCATAATATAATGCTGAAAATCATATAGAGAAATGCTGAAAAGACATATAGAAAGATAACATGGGAAAGACTGAAGTGTGAAGGAATCTCTGGAGTTGTATTGTTCTTGCTTGTAGGTTCATTCTTTGCTAAAGCTCTGGTTAACAGTGATCAGTGTATAGAGGAAGACAAATTGGCCTACAAGAAGAATGACCTTGTTATTGTGAAGGATATTGGACAGGAGTCCATGTGGGAGGGAATTCTGCTGTCTACCGGTCAACATGGCCTAATGCCTGTTCATGCAATGCAGCCTCTGCCCTACCCTTTTTACCAGTGAGTGACAATCCCACTTAGACATGATATGGTTCCATTAATCAGTGCTGAACCATCACCCTCTAGAAGTAATGAGATGTTTCCAATTCTGAAGTAACGTATGTGTTTTGTGTACTGAATAGTATTAACAATGCTACTTTATTATTTAGTTCACAATTTCTATATTGGTCCGACAGAATAAATCTGTTGTGTTTCAAAGGTGGTTTCTTAGGAAGTACCATGGCAATGCAGGAGGGTTTTCATCCACAAAAGGTCAACGTGACCAACCTATAGGTGAGTGTATGTGAGATCTAGTACTATGTTTAAGTCATATAATGATTCCTTTCTTTCTAGAGTGCTTTCTTACTTCTCTCTCCAGTAACAGGAAATTGCGTAGCAGTAGTGGATTGTTACCCAATGGCTAAAGATGAACTGCACTTCAGTCAAGGAGATCTGATAGAGGTCGAAGGCTTGCTTATTAGCTCACTGAACATGTTCATTGGGAGACACCTCTCTAGTGGACAGATAGGATTTGTCCACATGGCCCATGTGAGACCTGAAAATGTCAAACCACTGTAAGAAAGAAATATTTAAAATTAAAACATACACTCAACATCCACTTTATTAAGAACACCTGTACACCTTCACATTCATGCAGTTATCTAATCAGCCAAACATGTGACAGCAGTGCAATGCATAAAATCATGCAGATATAGGTCAAGAGCTTCATGTAATGTTTATATCAAACCTCACAATGGAGAAAAAGTGTGATCTCTGTGACTTTAACTGTGGCATGGTTGTTGGTTCAAGATGGGCTAGTCAAACTGTAAATTTCAGAAACTGGTGTTCTCCAGGGATTTTTACACACAACAATCTCTAGCATTTACACAAAATGGTGTGAAAAACAAAAAAACATCCTGTGAGCAGAGGAGAATGACCAGACTAGTCTGAGATGACAGGAAGTCTATAGTAACTCAAGTCAAGTAAAATTTTAATTAAATAACATAAAATAACATCATAAGACAAAGAATAAAAATAGGTTTTGTGAGAAGATTTAAAAATAGCTAAAGACAGAGCTGACCTCACGTGAAAGGGGAGACTGTTCCAGAAAAGGCTAAATTACCCTTTGTCTTAGTACGACAATGGTGGACAAATAGAAGAAGTTGATTACAGGATCATAATGTTCTGGTGAGAGTAAAGGTAAAGGTCAGTAATATACTGTGGAGCAAGGCCAGAAAGAGCTTTGTATACATAAATAAGAATTAAAATCAGTTTTAAACTTGAGAGGAAGACAATGAAGCGATGCCAAAATAGGGGAAATATGATTTTAGCTCCTGTTTAGTCACTATTTACAACCATGGTGAGCAGAAAAGCATCTCAAAAGGCACAACACATCACACTCTGAGGTGGATGATCTACAAAGCAAAAGACCACATCAAGTTCTGCTCATGCCAGTCAAGAACAAGAATCTGAGGATATCATGAGCACAGACTCACCGAAACTTGAAAGTTGAAGACTGGAAAAAGACCAGGTGATCCCCCACCTCCCACCCAATCTTTAACAACCAGTTTCTGTGAGCCTGTGCTCATGATTGTCTCAGATTCCTCTTTTCCTCTGACTTCTCTTATACAAAGGGTGTTTTTCCACCATAAGTTGTGACTCACCCAGTGTTTGTTTGTTTTTACACCATTCTGTGTAAACTCTAGAGACTGGTGTGTGTGTGTGTGAAAACCTCAGGAGATCAGCAGTTTCTGAAACACTTAAACAGCTCTTTTGGTACCAACAACCATGCCACAGTTAAGGTCTTAGAGATCACACTTTTTCTTCAATCTTATGTTTGACGTGAACATTACCTGAAGCACTTGAACTCTATCTGCATGATTATTTGTATTGCACTCCTGCCACCTGATTGGCTAATTAGATAACTGCATGAATGTGCAGGTGTAAAGGTTTTCCTAATAAAGTGGATGGTGAGTGTACATGCATGTTACATTATTTCTACTTGGCATCCCTACCTAAAATCGTAAATATTTGTAAATATTCTAAAATATTTGACTTCAAAGACCATCAAAACACATAAAAAATCATCTGACTTATGAATATAGTTATCATATTTTTCAGTTGACCTTACCTAAATCTGTTTCTGTGTTGCTGGCTATTGGAAGGGGGGCATGTAGTTATACAATGAGGTGATGAAGCAGTCAGAATGGGAGTCATGTGGTTGATAATGTTGCCTTTGTTGGGTCCTCATAGCAGTGGACAATTGGTCTTTCTGAGTGAGGAAGAAAGGGTGGCTCTCTCACAGTTTAATATCTGCATTGAACAGTGCCATACTGGTCTATTGGACAAACTCTTCTCCACTGACATCAGCACTGTTTACAAATTAGGTAGGAAACACAGATACTATTTGTCTGGCATATGCTTGACATTGTTTAGGTGGACATGGCTTTAATTTTAATGCAACTTTGACTAAAATAACTTGGCTTATTTACAGACAGACTGGATGACTCCGATTTTACCTATATCAGAAACCAACCAAAGCAAGGTAATCTATTTACCTTAATTTATGTAAACATGCTAAATGTGTACATCTGGATAATTCTGTCATTTTAAATGATTAACTATGTTTGTATAATCCCCTAGAACAGAAAACTCCAGCAGATGCCAGGAAGAGCATTATACTGGAACATATTGATACTCCATCCTATCACTCTTCCCCTCTACCTTCCTTCTATGCTTCTCAGAGTTGTCTAGACAGGGACAATGAAGCCTTCTCCTTCAGCCTGGAGGACACTTTCCGAGAGATGGACGAGTATGAGGAAGATCCCCCCTTTATGGATGAAGGCATCTGTGAAACTGAAGAAGCTGAGTTTGTTGACCCCATCTTAACCCTTCTCAATCTGGACTACTTCCAGGATTCTTTTCATGCACTTTATGACCTCTCCTACTCCTTCTTGGACACAGTCTTTGGGGGTCTTCCGGTGGATGAAGTGCTCCTGCATCTGGAGACCTTGCGGGAAGGAGCAAAGAAAGGCAGGATGGTATGGGCCCATCGGAGAGCCTGCTTCCTTCTGGGCAGGTTGTGTGCCAAAAAACTCAAGTACTCACAGGCTCGAGTTTACTTTGAGGAGGCACTGAATGTCCCTGTAGAGGGCTTTAATGACAAACCTCTGTTGATTGCCCTGTATAGCAACCTTACTGCTGTGTACCTGAAGCAGAAGATGACAGACAAGCTGCCATATACATTAGAAAAAGCAAGTGCTCTTATACTGGGCCTCCCATTACATAACTTCTGCTCCCTTGACGAGTTTGAACTGCTCAAGCCCATTCTATGCAAAGCTATTGTTTGCAATGATAAGCACCTTGAGGCACGGACTTGCTATTTAATCCTCTGTCTATTTTTGCACAACAGAAAGATTGAGGAAGCCTTGCCTTTTGTGGAAAGGCTTCAGTTCCTCAATCTCACTCTCTTAGCAGAAGAAGGAAGGCCTATAGTACCAGTTGACCTAAACTGGATACTATGCAGACTCTACCACAAGAAGTATCTGCCATACCTTGCATTAGCCTCTCTCAGTCTAGATTCAAGTCAGGATCATTCTTTGGATAATGCCTTTCAAAAGATTGAACTTTTCCTGAAGAACTCAGTCAGACTGAATCCTCGTTGGAAGGATGGCTCTGCTCTGCTCCCAGTCCAGGTGGTAGTTTACCTTCAGCAGGCATTGATAATAGCCAACTGTGGAGAACACATGAAGACCCAGAGAGACCTTTGTATGAGTTTGGCCAGTGTCTACCAGCAGTATGGTACTTTAGAAAGGGCAGTGCTCTATGCCGAACAAGCAGTGCAGGCAGGAAGTAGCATTAATGAGGAGGAGGGCTTTGAGGCATCAGTGCTGATGGCCTGGCTCTTAGTGCTCATAGAGGAACCAGATAGAGCCCAATCTATGTTACAACCTCTCCTTAACTCATTTAATAGAACAGACAGTCAAACACAGCGTGGAGTGGTCCACAATCTACTTGCATTATGTCTTCACAAACAGGGGAAGGTCACAGAGGCAGCAATGGACTTTCATTGTGCTCTCAAGATTGCAGAGGAAAATGGAAACAAACATAATGAAGCTCTGGCTCTGGCTAACCTGGGGTGCCTCACCTTATCAGTGGGGGCTCCAAACCTGGCAGAGACTTTTTTGCTCAGATCTCTTCAACTTTTCCAGTTTCTGTCTGAGAGCCCCTCAGATGAAGAGCATGTTCAGACTCTGCTGTGGCTAGGTAAAAGCTACAAAGAAAGGGGAGAAAGTCAAAAGGTTAGGCTGTGCTTTGAGATGGGTCTCCTGATAGCCATCAATGCCAAGAACCTGCACAGTGAGTGAAGCAAGCTTTTGGGTCTTTAGAAGTTCTTAATTATCATTTTACCTCCCCCCAAACCAACTAAAAAAAAACAAAAACAAAATTATGCTTTTAAAACTTTCATATTTTATATTACAGGTCAGATGGTTGTTGCAAAGGCGCTCAGTCGTCTCTATGCCGACTTAATGTTGTATGGGCAATGCATAATTTACTATGAGCACTGTGTGGGGCTCGCCAGAGAAATGAAGGATAAACATCTGGAGGGAGAGTACCTGGAGATTCTCAGTAATCTCTACCTATCACTTAATACTGAGAAGTAAGACACACAAGGCTAAGGCTCATATAATGCATTATGGTGCTACTGGTATTATTCTACGTCAATGCATTTGGTGCACCTTTGACTAACAGACCAAACCTTTTGTTTTTCCGTATACTTTGGAATATATCAATTAGACTGGACACTTATGCATAATGAAAAGAAGCTTAAATCAAACTCAAATAAGTCAGAAAATCTGATCCAAATAAATTATGTAATTAAATAAATTAATATGCACCACTTGTCCTCACAGCTGTGCTTTGAATAAAATTTTTTAGAATGAATGTATCTCTCTGATGAAAAGGATTTTTACTGATTTTAAAAAATATTTTCACTGATGAAAATATTTGTAGGTCCTCACGGAAGTCTCTGGACTACACTAAGCAAAGTCTAAGGATTTCCATAGACTTAGGAAAGAAACAGGAGGAGTCAGAGACATGGCTACAGGTGGGCCGTATCTACTACTTGATCCATGAGGATGAGCTGGCAGACATGTATCTTCAGGTGAGAGAAAGGCAGTGGTGAGGTATAAGTGAGTAGCATGTTAACTAGTGGTACTACAGTGGTAGTAGTGGTAATACACTACTAGTATGAGTACTGTTGTAATATCAATTCTTGCAAGACACTCTCTAATATTTGTATTTTGTATAATTGTTTTTGTAAAATATTTGTAATTTTGTATAAAGCAAAAAGAACATCTCATGTAAATCTTTTATCATAACAGCCTGTATAAATCTTGTGCAGGCAGCTGTAAAGACAGCCCTAAGGATAAACGATCCATGTTTTGCTATGAACATTTATGAAGAGGCTGGAGATGTCTTCTTCAAAGGACACAGAAACCGACTGGCTGCTGTTTCATTTTTTAGAGTATGCGATACCACAACCTCACAGCATGTGTAATAATGTGTTAATAATATTTAAACATCCACTAAAAATCTTATCTGGATTTTTTTTCCCCCCAAACTGGGTTGTGAAAAAGTGTAAACTGTATGTGCAGGATGGGGGTCTGCCATTTGCAAGATCTCTTAAGGATGTGCATTCAGAGTTCAGGCTTTTATGTAAGCTCTCTGAATTGCTGCTGAAGGAAGGTCAGCACCAGGAGGCCCTGCAGTATGCTACACTTGCAGTGCAAATCAGCACCTCAACTGGTAATAAAGTTAACTTTCTCCTTAAATTTCATCATCTCATGTTTTGGCAAAGGCTGCTATGACATTTGGCATTCTGTCTGAATATACTGGTGTGCAAGTGTCTGGCTGTGATTTGAGATGTTTAATCAGTCTTTTGCTTGGTATGAAGAAGAAGCATCAAGTAGTAGGTAAAGGGATCCTTTACTGAAAGCTGGTGCTTTGTGTCTTTATTTTCAAAACCCATGCTGCCCCCTACTGTCAATAAACCAATTAAAAAAGTGGAAAATTGTTTTCTAGGTTTTGTTTGTTATATTGAATTGTGTTGTTCCACAACATTCAACTGAATTTTATGAACTATCATCGTACTCCTGTTCACTCTTTTAGGTGTACGTCTGAATGAGAGGGTGTCCTACCATCGCCTAGCCTCAATCTACTTTACCCTGAAGGAGTATGAGATGGCTGAGAATTACTATTTGAAGGCTCTATCTCTCTCTCCCAATGCACTGGAGCATGCAGAAGAGGCCCGCTACTATGTTAAAGTTTACTGCAGACTAGCTGATCTAACCCTGCACAAGATAAAGGTTGATACCCAGTCATGTTAAGATATTTCATCAGTTTTCATAAAAATTAGTAAAAATACATACACAGTTTGAGCTTAAACACATGAAGATGTTGTATAAGGTGCTGAAGGCACCGATCTGATACTCAGTGTCAGTAGCAGGCTGATACCAGCAAAAAATGTTCTTAGATATTGTAACAATAGGCAAAGAATGAAATTGGAAAATATATTTTTTTAAACCGGAAATGTTTACATATTCTTTTTCTTTTCTTAGGAATGTTTATATATATATATATATATATATATATATATATATATATATATATATATATATATATATATATATATATATACCTTATTATATGTACAATGTAAGTGAATTTAGTGTTAAATAATTTAACTGTGAAGTGCTTCAGTTTAAAAAAAAATTATAGCTTGGTAGAGAATATCAGATGGATATCAGTATCAGCTCATACTCAAGGTTTTATTGTCAGATTTGATATACCATGAGTCTAAAATGGGTTTGCAGTTTCAGTAGGCTCATGTATTCTGTTCTTGCCAAATTTATAACCGCCCTACATTTTTGTTACATTTATTCATTAATTTATTCATTTATTCTTCCATTATTATTACTATTGCTCTGATCATTTTATTGCCTGACTTGTCATGATTTTATGTGTGCAGCCTCACATTAGAATCATTAGAGAGCTCCTGGATGCAAGGGCAAAATAAGTTTTTTCACACTTTTTATTTTATATTTTTTAGGAGCATCAATAATGTGACTTTATTTTGGCAAGAACATACCTTATATGTTTTTGAGAGATATTTGTTCTTGTTTTTTGTTTTTAAGAGGATTTTGAAAATACTATTTGGTAGAAGAAAGGTAAGTAGTAGTTTGGAAAAATTTAAATCCTTATGTGTAAAATTTATTTTATCTTTCTTTCCTATTCACTTAAAGGAGGTCAATAATTCTGGAGTATGAGCCATGTATAAGCTATGATAAGCCATTGTATATAATGATGCTGCTGCTAATTTGGTGCACCTAATTTATTGGATGGTATTTCTGTACCATGCATTTACATTGAAAATCACTTGCTTACTCCATAGGATGCTTTTGATGCCATGGGATATTTCCATTTAGCTCTGGCAGCAGCTCTGGATGATGTTGGGAGCCTTCAGGCCAGGTACATAATTTACATGAAGCTGGCAGAGATACACGCTAACTACTTACCTGATGTGGAGCTGAGCCAGAGATATATGGACAGTGCACGGAGCCTAAAGAGGGAGCTGGCAGGACAGACAGACTCCGGTGACACAAATGATGAATATATGAACCATGCTTCTACAGAGTATGCTGATGCTAAGTCTATCAATCATTCCAGTGCTTGGTCGAGGAGCTCAGACTTTAGCAGTAGAAGCAGTACTCTTGTAGGCTCCTACATGATGGACACTAGCCATACAATAACTGCTTTGAAGGAAACTGGGGCAGAGGATATGGACACCAACAACCCAGGAGGGACTGATGGTGGGCCTAGACACCATACAGATTCCAAAATATATAACGCTAATCAAAGAATCCATACCAGCCACACAGATTCTAGCTTACTAGGTACAGAATTTTGATCATCCCACCCCAACCCCCAAGGCACATTATTATGGAAATGAAATGTTTAAATATTTTAACTGGATATTGCTCATGTACTTTATTCTTCTGCCAAATATAGGGGAAATTACTATTGTTAAAGTACTCTGATTTTTTTTTCAAGGAAAGAACACTTGTAAATAGATGTAAATATACCTGTCAGATTTTATGTATATTATGTTTATTACATTGAACTGAAAGTCTTCACCTTTTTTTCTACTTTTTGAAGAACTTATTTGGAGATGACATTAAATTCTAGTCAATCCCTAATTCTAGTTCGTATGATTTTTCCTTACATGCAACATGTTGGATACAAGTATGTGATGTATATTGGCTTCTATCACACCAAAAATGATGAATGTGTTAATACTTACTTTGAATCTGCACCAAACTTCACATGTTTAATAGAAATCAAACTTCACATGTAGAAAACGAATCCTGGCCTGAGGACAGGGCAGAGCAGAGCCAAAGTGCACCCATGTGCAAGGGCCTGTTTATCGCTACATGCACCTTTAATTAGGGCTGGAGCAACGCTGGTGAGAGGCCCTATTGGATCTGCGCCTGAGTTCTGCTTTGAAGAGGATTTCCAAATCGGTCGCTGTCAACAACTTCTCAGTGTGGCAGAGGAAACACACCCAAGGTACACACCTTAATCACACTATTAACGCGGTGTGGGAGTTTTCACCGCATTTTGCGACAGGACACGTACACACACGGCAGTGCTCAACTGTCTGACTGTATGTTATTACGTGAAATTCTGGAGGGAACATCGGACGGTGTGATGTGGGGACGTAATGACATGTGGCATTAATCGATCTCTGTTCTATAACATGTAAAACATGTTAAAAAAAAAGGGATATTCTAAAAGCAAGTCAGGTAAACACCTTAATCACAATATTGTCTTATTCAGAATAAGGTCAATAATTAGATTCCTGCTGTCCATGTAAACCTAGTCAATAATGCACGTCGATAATGCGACTAAAACAGGACTAGTGCACATGTCTTAATTCGATTTGTCTTTACTTTGAGTATGACTTTAGTCAGATTAAGGTAATCAATAATTGCTGTGTACATGGTAGCTTCTTAATCAGAGTATTCTTATTGTCAGAGCACATTTGATGAAAGTGACTTTCTACTTTTCAATTCTCTCTTTTTTTCACCTCATCATATTTTATTATCATATAATGGATTTTAAAGTGAACAAACCTATTTCGTATCATTTTACGTCAGAAACCTGCAAGGTATCATATTATGTGAAAAATGTCATACTGGAGCATGTCACGCATTTGATTATATACGTTTATGAGTAAAAACACTTTCCCTTGCTCCCAGCAGCTTGAAACTCGCTGTATGGTGATTTAAGGGTGCATTTGTTAGAAAAACTTCTTTACCTTGCACCCAGCGGCTTGAAGTTCGCTGTACATCTTTTTGAGCCAATGGAGCGCACACGTGCGTCTGCCCACACAAGAGGAATGAAAACACGCTTTGTCAGTGCACATTTGATGAAAAGTGACTTTCTACACTTCAATTCTCTCTTTTTTCACCTTATCATATTTTATTATCATATAATGGATTTTAATGTAAACAAGCCTATTTCGTATCATTTTACGTCAGAAACCGGCAAAGTATCCAATTTTGTGAAAAATGTCACATTGGAGCAGGTCAAGCAGTTGATCTTATGCATTTGTTAGAAAAATTAGTTTACTTTGCTCCCAGCGGCTTGAAATCCGCTGTACATCGATTTGAGCCTATGGAGCGCACCCGTGCATCTGCACAGACAAGATATGAGATGGTTCACTTGTTTATGACATGATTCTTTGTCATGTTTATAACTTATGATACTATGATCTGTTTCACATGTTTATGACTCAGTGTGAGATGTTTCACTTGCTTATGACTTAACATGATGTGTTTCACTTGTTCATGCTTTAATATGATACTATGACATATTTCACGTTTATGACGTAATATGAGATGGTTCACTTGTTTATGACTTAATATGATTCTTTGACATGTTTATGACTTAATATGAGATGGTTCATTTGTTAATGACTTAATATGATTCTTTGGCATGTTCATGAGATGTGTCACTTGTTCATGACTTTATATGATTCTTTGACATGTGTCACTTGTTCATGACTTAATATGATTCTTTAACATGTTTATAAATTAATATGATGTGTTTCACGTTTATGACTCAATATGAGATGTTTCACTTGTTTATGACTTAATATGATTTTTTGGCATGTTTATAACTTAATAAGAGATGTTTCACTTGTTTTTGACTTAATATGAGATGTTTGACTTAATATGAGATGGTTCACTTGTTTATGACTTAATATGATTCTTTGACATGTTTACAACTTAATATGGTACTGTCATGATTCCCCCTTGAAGCAGCGTGCTCTAAGTGCGAATGCGCGAACACCTGCTTTTCCATTGTTGACAGTAGTGACATCTGGACACGTGTGTTTTGTTTATGTTTCTGTCATGTCTCCTCCCTGTTCTGTCATTGGCTGGGATTTCACGTGTGTCTGTATTGCCCTCAGCTGCTAGCAGTTTAGACGCTGATCATGTCCACATTTATACCACGCGCCTCCCAGCACACAGCGCGGAAGATTATCGTAGAGTTAGATTAGTTCATTTAGTAGTCATAGTCACGTTCCATGTTTAGAGTTAGTTCATGCTGGATTATCCGCTCCCAGTTCCTCGTCATAGTTCATGTTTCTCGTTTTGTTTATCGACCCTGTTTTCGGTGACCATGACCTTGATTCATGTTTAACCCTGTGTATGCCTGTTTGCTGATCGCCTGACCTTCGCCTGTTGTGGATTACGTTTATGGATCACGTTTTGGATTCGTCCGCCTGTCTCTCCTTTAAAATAAACACTGTTCATACTGCACTTGCATCCGTCCTATCTCCGCTCCTTCACGATACGTGACAGAATCTTCCGCCAAAACATGGATGCAGCAGGAGAACGGAGAAAACGCAGAACCCGGAAGTCGACGCCAACCGTCCCCGCTATGGACTCAGTCCAATTCACACAATAGACATTTATGGAGCTTCCTGATCCATTTGACGGATTTTTCGGTGCCCCAGAATATTTTCTGTTAGACCCTAAGCCAGAGGAGAAGAAATGGCTCCGATTCATGTGATCCCGTCAGTGGGTGCAGCTCCAACTGGATAAGCACTGTAGGAACCTGGACAGTGTAGAACAGTTTGTGGGGGAGTTCATGATGCGGTTTGGGAGTCCGGAGGCGAGGGTCGAGCTAGAACAACTTTTCGGGGGGGGCTTTTATGATATTGGTCCCGCTATCTGTGGTGATGCAGACCTGGCGCTCCTCGCTGAGTCCCCCAGGAGGCGAGCGCGTCTGTAAGTCTGGCTGCAATTGCTTCGCCCGTGTGATCCTAGGGAAAGTAAACCGTCTGGAAGCATAAGCTGACAAGCTTCCAATCTTGGTCAATAAAGTGGACCGTCAGGCTCAAGTATGGTTCCGAGGTTCGGCTTGACCACAGGTCAGCTGTGGTCACAAAATATGACCCTGACTTCAGTTGCTCCTGCACCCTTTCCCTAACTTCACCGTAAAGTGTAGGTATAGCTGTGCGGGAAAAATATTTCCGGCCAGGGAGCTCGTATCTGGGGTCGATGACGGACATCATTTTCCTGAAGCCCACATTTTCTACTGTACTAAACGGCATCATGTCCTTAGCCAAAAAGTTTGTGACAGCCTTAGTAATGTCTTTATAACGTTTAGACTGTTTGTCATGAGGCATGAATGCAGCGATCCGCGTTTGCTGCATCGGTTTCTCTTTTGACACAGCTGGTGATGGGGATGTGGGTCGCGGTGATATTTCAGAGACAGGTTGGCTTAAACCTTTATGATGCCTCATCTTCTGACTCTCAGAATATTCTATCGGGTGGAACTGCTTCAGATGGTAGAACAGATTTGATGTGTTCCCGCTGCTAGTCGGCACCACTCTCTGACACATTTTGCAGTGCACTGAAACCTGAAGTTTATCAGAGCTTAGATAGCCAAACCACTTCCATACCACTGAATTAGTCTTTCCTCTCTTATCGACTATTTCGTCTGCTTTCTCTTCACTTGTGGAAGCTCGCTCAGTTGCATTTTGTATTGCGGTCAGGGGTACTCATTTTATAGCTCAAACTTGCCGTGTTGGAGCTTAGCTTAACACTGCCGAGCACTGGCTGCGTGCCTGTATGCATCACGCACGTAGCTAATTGTGTTCTGCTCATTCTCCTCGACTTGAATACAACAAACTGACTCCTGCGCCCTGAACGTCAGTCAGTGACAAATGTTTTAATGTATATCGAAATATCGGAAATGTGTTTAAAAATCATATCACCGTTATTGAAAAAATTTATATCGCGATATATATTGATATTGAATTATTGTCCAGGTCAAAGTCAAGTCTCAAGTCTCTGAAGTCCAAGTCAAGTCTCAAGTCTCTGAAATCCAAGTCAAGTCTCAAGTCCCTGAGGTCCTAGTCCAAGTTAAGTCTCAAGTCAATGAGGTCCAAGTCAAGTCTCCAGTCTCTGAAGTCCAAGTCAAGTCTCAAGTTCCTGATGTCACGTCCAAGCCTGCTGATCCAGTTGACCAAGTTCCGCGAATATCTAAGCCTAACAACCAAGTTCTGCTCACGCCCAAGTCTACTGACATGGCCGACCACGTTCTGCTCACACCCAAGTTTACTGATACGGCCAAACAAGTTCTGCTCAAGCCCAAGTCTACTGATATGGCCGTCCAAGTTCTGCTCATGCCTGAGTCTACTGATACAGCCGACCAAGTTCTGCTCACACCCAAGTCTAACGACACGGCCGACCACATTCTGCTCAAGCCCGAGTCTACCGACCCAGTCGCCCAAGTTCAGCCCACACCCAAGTCTCCCGACCTGGTCACCCAAGTTCAGCCCACGCCCAAGTCTACCGACCCGGTCGCCCAAGTTCTGCTCAAGCCCGAGTCTACCGACCCGGTCGCCCAAGTTCTGCTCAAGCCCGAGTCTACCGATCTAGTCGCCCAAGTTCAGCCCACGCCCAAGTCTACCGACCCGGTCGCCCAGGTTCAGTCCACGCCCAAGTCTACCGACCCGGTCGCCCAAGTTCATCCCATGCCCAAGACTACCGACATGACCACCCAAGTTCTGCCAAAGCCCGAGTCTGCTGACACGGACAACCAAGCTCTGCTCACATCCCAGTCGGCTGACATGACCAGCCAAGTTCAGCTTGCAGGCTCCGCTGAGTACGTCGCTCTGCCTTCCAGTTCAGCCGGGGACGTCGCTCCGCTTTCATGCTCCGACGAGGACGTCGCCCTGCTTCCCTGCTCTGCGGAGTACAGCGCTCTGTTTTCCTTTTCAGCCGAGGACGTCGCTCTGCCTTCCAGTTCAGCCGGGGACGTCGCTCCGCTTTCATGCTCTGACGAGGACGTCGCCCTGATTCCCTGCTCTGCCGAGTACAGCGCTCTGTTTCCCTGTTCAGCCGAGGACGTTGCTCTGCTTTCCCGCTCCGCCGAGGACGTCGGTCTGCCTTCATGCTCCGCCGAGGACTTCACTCAGCCCGCCTGCCCTGCTGTGAATGTCGCTCCGCTTTCATGCTCCGCCGAGGACTTCGCTCAGCCTTCCTGCCCTGCTGTGGTCATTGCTCTGCCTTCATGCTCCGCCGAGGACTACACCCAGCCTGTCTGCCCGGCTGTGGTTGTCGCTCTGCCTACCTGTTCAGCCAGGGATGTCGCTCTGCTTTCAAGCTCCGACGAGGACGTCGCCCTGCTTCCCTGCTCCGTCGAGGATGTTGCTCTGCCTGTCTGCCCGGCTGTGGTCATTACTCTGCCTCCCTGTTCAGCCAGGGACGTCGATCCGCTTCCCTGCGCCGCCAAGAACACCATGCGGTTTCCTGCCTCTGCTTGGGACATTCAGCCCAGGGGGCCGGGGCCGCCAATGAAATGGGATGACTCATGGCACTCTGGGAGGAGTGCCTTTGGGGGGGGGGGTTCTGTCATGATTCCCCCTTGAAGCAGTGTGCTCTAAACGCAAATGCGCGAGCACCTGCTTTTCCATTGTTGACAGTAGTGACATCTGGACACGTGTGTTTTGTTTATGTTTCTGTCATGTCTCATCCCTGTTCTGTCATTGGCTGGGATTTCACATGTGTCTGTATTTCCCTCAGCTGCTAGCAGTTTAGACGCTGATCATGTCCACATTTATACCGCGCGCCTCCCAGCACACAGCGTGGAAGATTATCGTAGAGTTAGATTAGTTCGTTTAGTAGTCATAGTCACGTTCCATGTTTAGAGTTAGTTCACACTGGATTATCCGCTCCCAGTTCCTCGTCATAGTTCATGTTTCCTGTTTTGTTTATCGACCCTGTTTTCTGTGACCACGACCTTGATTCATGTTTAACTCTGTGTATGGCTGTTTGACGATCTCCTGACCTTCGCCTGTTGTGGATTACGTTTATGGATCACGTTTTGGATTTATCTGCCTGTCTCTCCTTTAAAATAAACACTGTTCATACTGCACTTGCATCCGCCCTATCTCCGCTCCGTCACGAAACGTGACAGGTACTATGATGTGTTTCACATGTTTATGACTCAATATGAGATGTTTCACATGTTTATGACTCAATATGAGATGTTTTACTTGTTTATGACTTAATATGAGATGTTTCACTTGTTTATGACAATATGATTCTTTGTCATGTTTATAACTTATGTTTATAACTTATAACTCATGTTTATAACTTATAATGTGTTTCACATGTTTATGACTCAATATGAGATGGTTCACTTGTTTATGACTTAATATGATCCTTTGACATGTTTATGTCTTAATATGATATGTTTCACTTGTTTATGCTTTAATATGATACTACTACATATTTCGAATGTTTATGACTTAATATGATTCTTTGACATGTTTATAACTTAATATGATACTATGATGTGTTTCAGATGTTTATGACTCAATATGACGTTTCACTTGTTTATAACTTAATATGAGATGTTTCACTTGTTTTTGACTCAATATGCGATGATTGACTGGTTTATGACTTAATATGAGCTGGTTCAATTGTTTATGTCTTAATATGATTTTTTGACTTAATATGATACTGTGGTATGTTTCACATGTTTATGACTAAATATGAGATGGTTCACTTGTTTATGACTTAATATGATTCTTTGACATGTTTTTAACGTAATATGATACTATGATATGTTTCACATGTTTATGGCTCAGTGTGAGATGTTTCACTTGCTTATGACTTAAATTGATATGTTTCACTTGTCTATGCTTTGACATGATAGTATGACATATTTCACATGGTTATGACTTTATATGATATGGTTCACTTTTTTATGCCTTAATATGATTCTTTAACGTATATAACTTAATATGATACTATGATGTGTTTCACATGTTTATGACTCAATATGAGATGGTTCACTTGTTTATGACTCAGTATAAGATGTTGACTTGTTTATGTCTTAATATGATTCTTTGATGTTTATAACTTAAGATCATGTGTTTCACATGATTTTGACTCAACATGAGATGTTTGACATGTTTATGAATTAATATGAATCTTTGACATGTTTATGACTTAATATGGGACGTCACGCAATTAATTATATGAGTTTGTTAGAGAAACCAGTTTCCTTCGCTCCCAATTACTTGAAAATCGCTGTATAGTGCTTGAAGAGCACCAGTGTGTGTGGACACACAGGACAAATGTAAGCAAGTTTTGTTAGAGCACATTTGATGAAAAGTGACTTTCTACACTTCAATTGTCACTTTTTTCACCTTATCATGCATTACTAACAACTTGTAGATTTTAAGGTAAACAATGTAATTTCGTATCATTTTAGGTCAGAAACATGTCATAGTGCTATATTATGTCATAAATATGAGAAAATTATTAGATTGGAGGACGTCATACAATTAATAATATGAGTTTGTTAGAAAAACCACTTTCCTTTGCTCCTAGCACCTTCTAAAGCGCTGTATAGCGTTTTCAGCATATAAAGAGCACCAGTGTGTATGGACACACAGAACGAATGGGAAATAGTTTTGTTATTGTACTTTTGATGAAAAGTCACTTTCTACACTTCAAATGACACTTTTTTTCACCTTATCATACTTTATCATCAAGTTTTAAATTTTAATGTAAACAATCATATTTCGTATTATTTGAGGTCAGAAACATTTCATAGTACTATATTATGTGTACATATGTGAAAAATATCATATTGGAGAAAGTCGGGCAATTGATTATATGAGTTTGTTAGAAAAAACACTTTCCTTTGCTCCTAGCGCCTTCTGAAGCGCTGTATAGCGTTTTGAGCGTATAAAGAGCACAAGTGTGTCTCGGGACACAGGATGAATGGGAACTAGTTTTGTTATTGTACTTTTGATGAAAAGTGACTTTCTAGATATAAAATGTCACTTTTTTCACCTTATCACACTGTAACATCAACTTTTACATTTTAAAGTAAACAATCATATTTCGTAATATTTTATGTCAGAAACATTTCATAGTACTATATGATGTGTAAATATGTGAAAAATATCATATTGGAGTAGGTCGGGCAATTGATTATATGAGTTTGTTAGAAAAACCAGTTTCCTTTGCTCCTAGCGCCTTTTCAATCGCTGTATAGCGTTTTGAGCGTATAAAGAGCACAAGTGTGTCTGGGGACACAGGATAAATGGGAAGTAGTTTTGTTATTGTACTTTTGATGAAAAGTGACTTTCTAGATATAAAATGTCACTTTTTTCACCTTATCACACTTTATGATCAACTTTTACATTTTAAAGTAAGCAATCATATTTCGTAATATTTTATGTCAGAAACATTTCATAGTACTATATTATGTGTAAATATGTGAAAAATATCATATTGGAGTAGGTCGGGCAATTGATTATATGAGTTTGTTAGAAAAACCACTTTCCTTTGCTCCTAGCGCCTTCTGAAGCGCTGTATCGCGTTTTGAGCGGATAAAGAGCACAAGTCTGTATGGGGACACAGGATAAATGGGAACTAGTTTTGTTATTGTAGTTTTGAAGAAAAGTGACTTTCTAGACATAAAATGTCACTTTTCTCACCATATCACACTTTATAATCAATTTTTATATTTTAATGTAAACAATCATATTTCGTAATATTTTAGGACATAAACATTTCATAGTACTAAATTATGTGTAAATATGTGAAAAATATCATATTGGAGTAGGTCGGGCAATTGATTATATGAGTTTGTTAGAAAAACCACTTTCCTTTGCTTCTAGCGCCTTCTCAATCGCTGTATAGCGTTTTGAACGTATAAAGAGCACAAGTGTCTATTGGGACACAGTATGAATGGGAACTAGTTTTGTTATTGTACTTTTGAAAAAAAGTGACTTTCTAGACATAAAATGTCACTTTTTTCACCTTATCACACTTTATCATCAACTTTTACATTTTAATGTAAACAATCATATTTCGTAATATTTTAGGTCAGAAACATTTCATAGTACTATATTATGTGTAACTATGTGAAAAATATCATATTGGAGTAGGTCGGGCAATTGATTATATGAGTTTGTTCGAAAAACCACTTTCCTTTGCTCCTAGCGCCTTCTCAATTGCTGTATAGCGTTTTGAGCGGATAAAGAGCACAAGTGTGTATGGGGACACAGGATGAATGGGAACTAGTTTTGTTATTGCACTTTTGATGTAAAGTGACTTTCTAGACATAAAATGTCACTTTTTTCACCTTACCACACTTTAACATCAACTTTTACATTTTAATGTAAACAATCATATTTCGTAATATTTTAGGTCAGAAACATTTCATAGCACTATATTATGTGTAACTATGTGAAAAGAATCAAATTGGAGTAGGTCGGGCAATTGATTATATGAGTTTGTTAGAAAAACCACTTTCCTTTGCTCCTAGCGCCTTCTCGTTCGCTGTATAGCGTTTTGAGCGGATAAAGAGCACAAGTGTGTATGGGGACACAGGCTGAATGGGAACTAGTTTTGTTATTGCACTTTTGATGTAAAGTGACTTTCTAGACATAAAATGTCACTTTTTTCACCTTATCACACTGTAACATCAACTTTTACATTTTAATGTAAACAATCATATTTCGTAATATTTTAGGTCAGAAACATTTCATAGTACTATATTATGTGTAACTATGTGAAAAATATCATATTGGAGTAGGTCGGGCAATTGATTATATGAGTTTGTTCGAAAAACCACTTTCCTTTGCTCCTAGCGCCTTCTCAATTGCTGTATAGCGTTTTGAGCGGATAAAGAGCACAAGTGTGTATGGGGACACAGGATGAATGGGAACTAGTTTTGTTATTGCACTTTTGATGTAAAGTGACTTTCTAGACATAAAATGTCACTTTTTTCATCTTATCACACTGTAACATCAACTTTTACATTTTAATGTAAACAATCATATTTCGTAATATTTTAGGTCAGAAACATTTCATAGTACTATATTATGTGTAACTATGTGAAAAATATCATATTGGAGTAGGTCGGGCAATTGATTATATGAGTTTGTTCGAAAAACCACTTTCCTTTGCTCCTAGCGCCTTCTCAATTGCTGTATAGCGTTTTGAGCGGATAAAGAGCACAAGTGTGTATGGGGACACAGGATGAATGGGAACTAGTTTTGTTATTGTACTTTTGATGAAAAGTGACTTTCTAGACATAAAATGTCACTTTTTTCACCTTATCACACTGTAACATCAACTTTTACATTTTAATGTAAACAATCATATTTCGTAATATTTTAGGTCAGAAACATTTCATAGTACTATATTATGTGTAACTATGTGAAAAATATCATATTGGAGTATGTCGGGCAATTGATTATATGAGATTGTTAGAAAAACCACTTTCCTTTGCTCCTAGCGCCTTCTCGTTCGCTATATAGCGTTTTGAGCGTATAAAGAGCACAAGTGTGTATGGGGACACAGGCTGAATGGGAACTAGTTTTGTTATTGTACTTTTGATGAAAAGTGACTTTCTAGACATAAACTGTCACTTTTTCACCTTATCATACTTTTTCATCAACTTTTGCATTTTAATGTAAACAATCATATTTCGTAATATTTTGGGTCAGAAAAATTTCTTAGTACTATATTATGTCTAACTATGTGAAAAAAATCAAATTGGAGTACGTTGTGCACTTGATTATATGAGTTTGTTAGAAAAACCACTTTCCTTTGCTCCTAGCGCCTTCTCGTTCGCTGTATAGCGTTTTGAGCAGATAAAGAGCACAAGTGTGTAAGAGGACACAGAATGAATGGGAACTAGTTTTGTTATTGCACTTTTGATGTAAAGTGACTTTCTAGACATAAAATGTCACTTTTTTCACCTTATCACACTTTAACATCAACTTTGACATTTTAATGTAAGCAATCATATTTCGTAATATTTTAGGTCAGAAAAATTTCATTGCACTATATTATGTGTAACTATGTGAAAAGAATCAAATTGGAGTAGGTCGGGCAATTGATTATATGAGTTTGTTAGAAAAACCACTTTCCTTTGCTCCTAGCGCCTTCTCGTTCGCTGTATAGCGTTTTGAGCGGATAAAGAGCACAAGTGTGTATGGGGACACAGGATGAATGGGAACTAGTTTTGTTATTGTACTTTTGATGAAAAGTGACTTTCTAGACATAAAATGTCACTTTTTTCACCTTATCACACTGTAACATCAACTTTTACATTTTAATGTAAACAATCATATTTCGTAATATTTTAGGTCAGAAACATTTCATAGTACTATATTATGTGTAACTATGTGAAAAATATCATATTGGAGTATGTCGGGCAATTGATTATATGAGATTGTTAGAAAAACCACTTTCCTTTGCTCCTAGCGCCTTCTCGTTCGCTATATAGCGTTTTGAGCGTATAAAGAGCACAAGTGTGTATGGGGACACAGGCTGAATGGGAACTAGTTTTGTTATTGTACTTTTGATGAAAAGTGACTTTGTAGACATAAACTGTCACTTTTTCACCTTATCATACTTTTTCATCAACTTTTGCATTTTAATGTAAACAATCATAGTTCGTAATATTTTAGGTCAGAAACATTTCATAGTACTATATTATGTGTAATTATGTGAAAAGAATCAAATTGGAGTAGGTCGGGCAACTGATTATATGAGTTTGTTCGAAAAACCACTTTCCTTTGCTCCTAGCGCCTTCTCGTTCGCTGTATAGCGTTTTGAGCGGATAAAGAGCACAAGTGTGTATGGGGACACAGGATGAATGGGAACTAGTTTTGTTATTGCACTTTTGATGAAAAGTGACTTTCTAGACATAAAATGTCACTTTTTTCACCTTATCATACTTTTTCATCAACTTTCTCATTTTAATGTAAACAATCATATTTCGTAATATTTTAGGTCAGAAACATTTCATAGTACTATATTATGTGTAACTATGTGAAAAATATCATATTGGAGAAGGTCGTGCAATTGATTATATGAGTTTGTTAGAAAAACCACTTTCCTTTGCTCCTAGTGCCTATTCGTTCGCTGTATAGCGTTTTGAGCGGATAAAGAGCAGAAGTGTATATGGGGACACAGGATGAATGGGAACTAGTTTTGTTATTGCACTTTTGATGTAACGTGACTTTCTAGACATAAAATATCACTTTTTTCACATTATCACACTGTAACATCAACTTTTACATTTTAATGTAAACAATCATATTTCGTAATATTTTAGGTCAGAAACATTTCTTAGTACTATATTATGTCTAAATATGTGAAAAGAATCAAATTGGAGTAGGTCGGGCAACTGATTATATGAGTTTGTTCGAAAAACCACTTTCCTTTGCTCCTAGCGCCTTCTCGTTCGCTGTATAGCGTTTTGAGCGGATAAAGAGCAGAAGTGTGTATGGGGACACAGGATGAATGGGAACTAGTTTTGTTATTGCACTTTTGATGTAAAGTGTCTTTCTAGACATAAAATGTCACTTTTTTCACCTTATCACACTTGACACAGGATGAATGGGAACTAGTTTTGTTATTGTACTTTTGATGAAAATTGACTTTCTAGACATAAAATGTCACTTTTTTCACCTTATCACACTGTAACATCAACTTTTACATTTTAATGTAAACAATCATATTTCGTAAAATTTTAGGTCAGAAACATTTCATAGTACTATATTATGTCTAAATATGTGAAAAGAATCAAATTGGAGTAGGTTGGGCAACTGACTATATGAGTTTGTTAGAAAAACCACTTTCCTTTGCTCCTTGCGCCTTCTCGTTCGCTGTATAGCGTTTTGAGCGGATAAAGAGCACAAGTGTGTATGGGGACACAGGATGAATGGGAATTAGTTTTGTTATTGTACTTTTGATGAAAAGTGATTTTCTAGACATAAAATGTCACTTTTTTCACCTTATCACACTGTAACATCAACTTTTACATTTTAATGTAAACAATCATATTTCGTAATATTTTAGGTCAGAAACATTTCATAGTACTATACTATGTCTAAATATGTGAAAAGAATCAAATTGGAGTAGGTCGGGCAACTGATTATATGAGTTTGTTAGAAAAACCACTTTCCTTTGCTCCTAGCGCCTTCTCGTTCGCTGTATAGCGTTTTGAGCGGATAAAGAGCACAAGTGTGTAAGGGGACACAGAATGAATGGGAACTAGTTTTGTTATTGCACTTTTGATGTAAAGTGACTTTCTAGACCTAAAATGTCACTTTTTTCACCTTATCACACTGTAACATCAACTTTTACATTTTAATGTAAACAATCATATTTCATAATATTTTAGGTTAGAAACATTTCATAGTACTATATTATGTGTAACTATGTGAAAAATATCATATTGGAGTAGGTCGGGCAATTGATTATATGAGTTTGTTCGAAAAACCACTTTCCTTTGCTCCTAGCGCCTTCTCGTTTGCTGTATAGCGTTTTGAGCGGATAAATAGCCCAAGTGTGTATGGGGACACAGAATGAATGGGAACTAGTTTTGTTATTGTACTTTTGATGAAAAGTGACTTTCTAGACATGAAATGTCACTTTTTTCACCTTATCACACTTTAACATCAACTTTAACATTTTAATGTAAACAATCATATTTCGTAATATTTTAGGTCAGAAACATTTCATAGTACTATACTATGTCTAAATATGTGAAAAGAATCAAATTGGAGTAGGTCGGGCAACTGATTATATGAGTTTCTTCGAAAAACCACTTTCCTTTGCTCCTAGCGCCTTCTCGTTCGCTGTATAGCGTTTTGAGCGGATAAATACCCCAAGTGTGTATGGGGACACAGGATGAATGGGAACTAATTTTGTTATTGCACTTTTGATGAAAAGTGACTTTCTAGACATAAAATGTCACTTTTTTAATCTTATCACACTTTAACATCAACTTTTACATTTTAATGTAAACAATCATATTTCGTAATATTTTAGGTCAGAAACGTTTCATAGTACTATATTATGTGTAACTATGTGAAAAGAATCAAACTGGAGTAGGTCGGGCAACTGATTATATGAGTTTGTTAGAAAAACCACTTTCCTTTGCTCCTAGCGCCTTCTCGTTCGCTGTATAGCGTTTTGAGCGGATAAAGAGCACAAGTCTGTAAAGGGACACAGGATAAATGGGAACTAGATTTGTTATTGTACTTTTGATGAAAAGTGACTTTCTAGACATAAAATGTCACTTTTTTCACCTTATCATACTTTTTCATCAACTTTTGCATTTTAATGTAAACAATCATATTTCGTAATATTTTAGGTCAGAAACATTTCATAGTACTATATTATGTGTAACTATGTGAAAAATATCATATTGGAGTAGGTCGTGCAATTGATTATGTGAGTTTGTTCGAAAAACCACTTTCCTTTGCTCCTAGCGCCTTCTCGTTCGCTGTATAGCGTTTTGAGCGGATAAAGAGCCCAAGTGTGTATGGGGACACAGGATGAATGGGAACTAGTTTTGTTATTGCACTTTTGATGTAAAGTGACTTTCTAGACATAAAATGTCACTTTTTTCACCTTATCTCACTGTAACATCAACTTTTACATTTTAATGTAAACAATCATATTTCGTAATATTTTAGGTCAGAAACATTTCATAGTACTATATTATGTGTAACTATGTGAAAAGAATCAAAGTGGAGTAGGTCGGGCAACTGATTATATGAGTTTGTTAGAAAAACCAATTTCCTTTGCTCCTTGCGCCTTCTCGTTTGCTGTATAGCGTTTTGAGCGGATAAAGAGCACAAGTGTGTATGCGGACACAGGATGAATGGGAACTAGTTTTGTTATTGCACTTTTGATGTAAAGTGACTTTCTAGACATAAAATGTCACTTTTTTCACCTTATCATACTTTTTCATCAACTTTTGCATTTTAATGTAAACAATCATATTTCGTAATATTTTGGGTCAGAAACATTTCATAGTACTATATTATGTCTAACTATGTGAAAAAAATCAAATTGGAGTACGTTGTGCACTTGATTATATGAGTTTGTTAGAAAAACCACTTTCCTTTGCTCCTAGCGCCTTCTCGTTCGCTGTATAGCGTTTTGAGCGGATAAAGAGCACAAGTGTGTAAGGAGACACAGGATGAATGGGAACTAGTTTTGTAATTGTACTTTTGATGAAAAGTCACTTTCTAGACATAAAATGTCACTTTTTTCACCTTATCATACTTTTTCATCAACTTTTGCATTTTAATGTAAACAATCATATTTCGTAATATTTTGGGTCAGAAACATTTCATAGTACTATATTATGTCTAACTATGTGAAAAAAATCAAATTGGAGTACGTTGTGCACTTGATTATATGAGTTTGTTAGAAAAACCACTTTCCTTTGCTCCTAGCGCCTTCTCGTTCGCTGTATAGCGTTTAGAGCGGATAAAGAGCACAAGTGTGTAAGGAGACACAGGATGAATGCGAACTAGTTTTGTAATTGTACTTTTGATGAAAAGTCACTTTCTAGACATAAAATGTCACTTTTTTCACCTTATCATACTTTTTCATCAACTTTTGCATTTTAATGTAAACAATCATATTTCGTAATATTTTGGGTCAGAAACATTTCATAGTACTATATTATGTCTAACTATGTGAAAAAAATCAAATTGGAGTACGTTGTGCACTTGATTATATGAGTTTGTTAGAAAAACCACTTTCCTTTGCTCCTAGCGCCTTCTCGTTCGCTGTATAGCGTTTTGAGCGGATAAAGAGCACAAGTGTGTAAGGGGACACAGAATGAATGGGAACTAGTTTTGTTATTGTACTTTTGATGAAAAGTCACTTTCGAGACATAAAATGTCACTTTTTTCACCTTATCATACTTTTTCATCAACTTTTGCATTTTAATGTAAACAATCATATTTAATAATATTTTGGGTCAGAAACATTTCATAGTACTATATTATGTCTAACTATGTGAAAAAAATCAAATTGGAGTATATCGTGCACTTGATTATATGAGTTTGTTAGAAAAACCACTTTCCTTTGCTCCTAGCGCCTTCTCGTTCGCTGTATAGCGTTTTGAGCTTATAAAGAGCACAAGAGTGTAAAGGGGACACAGAATGAATGGGAACTAGTTTTGTTATTGTACTTTTTTTGAAAAGTCACTTTCTAGACATAAAATGTCACTTTTTTCACCTTATCATACTTTTTCATCAACTTTTGCATTTTAATGTAAACAATCATATTTCGTAATATTTTGGGTCAGAAACATTTCTTAGTACTATATTATGTCTAACTATGTGAAAAAAATCATATTGGAGTACGTTGTGCACTTGATTATATGAGTTTGTTAGAAAAACCACTTTCCTTTGCTCCTAGCGCCTTCTCGTATGCTGTATAGCGTTTTGAGCAGATAAAGAGCACAAGTGTGTAAGGAGACACAGGATGAATGGGAACTAGTTTTGTAATTGTACTTTTGATGAAAAGTCACTTTCTAGACATAAAATGTCACTTTTTTCACCTTATCATACTTTTTCATCAACTTTTGCATTTTAATGTAAACAATCATATTTCGTAATATTTTGGGTCAGAAACATTTCATAGTACTATATTATGTCTAACTATGTGAAAAAAATCAAATTGGAGTACGTTGTGCACTTGATTATATGAGTTTGTTAGAAAAACCACTTTCCTTTGCTCCTAGCGCCTTCTCGTTCGCTGTATAGCGTTTTGAGCGGATAAAGAGCACAAGTGTGTAAGGAGACACAGGATGAATGGGAACTAGTTTTGTAATTGTACTTTTGATGAAAAGTCACTTTCTAGACATAAAATGTCACTTTTTTCACCTTATCATACTTTTTCATCAACTTTTGCATTTTAATGTAAACAATCATATTTCGTAATATTTTGGGTCAGAAACATTTCATAGTACTATATTATGTCTAACTATGTGAAAAAAATCAAATTGGAGTACGTTGTGCACTTGATTATATGAGTTTGTTAGAAAAACCACTTTCCTTTGCTCCTAGCGCCTTCTCGTTCGCTGTATAGCGTTTTGAGCGGATAAAGAGCACAAGTGTGTAAGGCGACACAGAATGAATGGGAACTAGTTTTGTTATTGTACTTTTGATGAAAAGTCACTTTCTAGACATAAAATGTCACTTTTTTCACCTTATCATACTTTTTCATCAACTTTTGCATTTTAATGTAAACAATCATATTTCGTAATATTTTGGGTCAGAAACATTTCTTAGTACTATATTATGTCTAACTATGTGAAAAAAATCAAATTGGAGTACGTTGTGCACTTGATTATATGAGTTTGTTAGAAAAACCACTTTCCTTTGCTCCTAGCGCCTTCTCGTTCGCTGTATAGCGTTTTGAGCGGATAAAGAGCACAAGTGTGTAAGGAGACACAGGATGAATGGGAACTAGTTTTGTAATTGTACTTTTGATGAAAAGTCACTTTCTAGACATAAAATGTCACTTTTTTCCACCTTATCATACTTTTTCATCAACTTTTGCATTTTAATGTAAACAATCATATTTCGTAATATTTTGGGTCAGAAACATTTCATAGTACTATATTATGTCTAACTATGTGAAAAAAATCAAATTGGAGTACGTTGTGCACTTGATTATATGAGTTTGTTAGAAAAACCACTTTCCTTTGCTCCTAGCGCCTTCTCGTATGCTGTATAGCGTTTTGAGCAGATAAAGAGCACAAGTGTGTAAGGAGACACAGGATGAATGGGAACTAGTTTTGTAATTGTACTTTTGATGAAAAGTCACTTTCTAGACATAAAATGTCACTTTTTTCACCTTATCATACTTTTTCATCAACTTTTGCATTTTAATGTAAACAATCATATTTCGTAATATTTTGGGTCAGAAACATTTCATAGTACTATATTATGTCTAACTATGTGAAAAAAATCAAATTGGAGTACGTTGTGCACTTGATTATATGAGTTTGTTAGAAAAACCACTTTCCTTTGCTCCTAGCGCCTTCTCGTTCGCTGTATAGCGTTTTGAGCGGATAAAGAGCACAAGTGTGTAAGGAGACACAGGATGAATGGGAACTAGTTTTGTAATTGTACTTTTGATGAAAAGTCACTTTCTAGACATAAAATGTCACTTTTTTCACCTTATCATACTTTTTCATCAACTTTTGCATTTTAATGTAAACAATCATATTTCGTAATATTTTGGGTCAGAAACATTTCATAGTACTATATTATGTCTAACTATGTGAAAAAAATCAAATTGGAGTACGTTGTGCACTTGATTATATGAGTTTGTTAGAAAAACCACTTTCCTTTGCTCCTAGCGCCTTCTCGTTCGCTGTATAGCGTTTTGAGCGGATAAAGAGCACAAGTGTGTAAGGCGACACAGAATGAATGGGAACTAGTTTTGTTATTGTACTTTTGATGAAAAGTCACTTTCTAGACATAAAATGTCACTTTTTTCACCTTATCATACTTTTTCATCAACTTTTGCATTTTAATGTAAACAATCATATTTCGTAATATTTTGGGTCAGAAACATTTCTTAGTACTATATTATGTCTAACTATGTGAAAAAAATCAAATTGGAGTACGTTGTGCACTTGATTATATGAGTTTGTTAGAAAAACCACTTTCCTTTGCTCCTAGCGCCTTCTCGTATGCTGTATAGCGTTTTGAGCAGATAAAGAGCACAAGTGTGTAAGGAGACACAGGATGAATGGGAACTAGTTTTGTAATTGTACTTTTGATGAAAAGTCACTTTCTAGTCATAAAATGTCACTTTTTTCACCTTATCATACTTTTTCATCAACTTTTGCATTTTAATGTAAACAATCATATTTCGTAATATTTTGGGTCAGAAACATTTCATAGTACTATATTATGTCTAACTATGTGAAAAAAATCAAATTGGAGTACGTTGTGCACTTGATTATATGAGTTTGTTAGAAAAACCACTTTCCTTTGCTCCTAGCGCCTTCTCGTTCGCTGTATAGCGTTTTGAGCGGATAAATAGCACAAGTGTGTAAGGAGACACAGGATGAATGGGAACTAGTTTTGTAATTGTACTTTTGATGAAAAGTCACTTTCTAGACATAAAATGTCACTTTTTTCACCTTATCATACTTTTTCATCAACTTTTGCATTTTAATGTAAACAATCATATTTCGTAATATTTTGGGTCAGAAACATTTCATAGTACTATATTATGTCTAACTATGTGAAAAAAATCAAATTGGAGTACGTTGTGCACTTGATTATATGAGTTTGTTAGAAAAACCACTTTCCTTTGCTCCTAGCGCCTTCTCGTTCGCTGTATAGCGTTTAGAGCGGATAAAGAGCACAAGTGTGTAACGGGACACAGAATGAATGGGGACTAGTTTTGTTATTGTACTTTTCATGAAAAGTCACTTTCTAGACATAAAATGTCACTTTTTTCACCTTATCATACTTTTTCATCAACTTTTGCATTTTAATGTAAACAATCATATTTCGTAATATTTTGGGTCAGAAACATTTCATAGTACTATATTATGTCTAACTATGTGAAAAAAATCAAATTGGAGTACGTTGTGCACTTGATTATATGAGTTTGTTAGAAAAACCACTTTCCTTTGCTCCTAGCGCCTTCTCGTTCGCTGTATAGCGTTTTGAGCGGATAAAGAGCACAAGTGTGTAAGGAGACACAGGATGAATGGGAACTAGTTTTGTAATTGTACTTTTGATGAAAAGTCACTTTCTAGACATAAAATGTCACTTTTTTCACCTTATCATACTTTTTCATCAACTTTTGCATTTTAATGTAAACAATCATATTTCGTAATATTTTGGGTCAGAAACATTTCATAGTACTATATTATGTCTAACTATGTGAAAAAAATCAAATTGGAGTACGTTGTGCACTTGATTATATGAGTTTGTTAGAAAAACCACTTTCCTTTGCTCCTAGCGCCTTCTCGTTCGCTGTATAGCGTTTTGAGCGGATAAAGAGCACAAGTGTGTAAGGCGACACAGAATGAATGGGAACTAGTTTTGTTATTGTACTTTTGATGAAAAGTCACTTTCTAGTCATAAAATGTCACTTTTTTCACCTTATCATACTTTTTCATCAACTTTTGCATTTTAATGTAAACAATCATATTTCGTAATATTTTGGGTCAGAAACATTTCATAGTACTATACTATGTCTAAATATGTGAAAAGAATCAAATTGGAGTAGGTCGGGCAACTGATTATATGAGTTTGTTAGAAAAACCACTTTCCTTTGCTCCTAGCGCCTTCTCGTTCGCTGTATAGCGTTTTGAGCGGATAAAGAGCACAAGTGTGTAAGGGGACACAGAATGAATGGGAACTAGTTTTGTTATTGCACTTTTGATGTAAAGTGACTTTCTAGACATAAAATGTCACTTTTTTCACCTTATCATACTTTTTCATCAACTTTTGCATTTTAATGTAAACAATCATATTTCGTAATATTTTGGATCAGAAACATTTCATAGTACTATATTATGTCTAACTATGTGAAAAAAATCAAATTGGAGTACGTTGTGCACTTGATTATATGAGTTTGTTAGAAAAACCACTTTACTTTGCTCCTAGCGCCTTCTCGTTCGCTGTATAGCGTTTTGAGCGGATAAAGAGCACAAGTGTGTAAGGGGACACAGAATGAATGGGAACTAGTTTTGTTATTGTACTTTTGATGAAAAGTTACTTTCTAGACATAAAATGTCACTTTTTCACCTTATCATACATTTTCATCAACTTTTGCATTTTAATGTAAACAATCATATTTCGTAATATTTTGGGTCAGAAAAATTTTTAGTACTATATTATGTCTAACTATGTGAAAAAAATCAAATTGGAGTACGTTGTGCACTTGATTATATGAGTTTGTTAGAAAAAACACTTTCCTTTGCTCCTAGCGCCTTCTCGTTCGCTGTATAGCGTTTTGAGCGGATAAAGGGCACAAGTGTGTAAGGAGACACAGGATGAATGGGAACTAGTTTTGTAATTGTACTTTTGATGAAAAGTCACTTTCTAGACATAAAATGTCACTTTTTTCACCTTATCATACTTTTTCATCAACTTTTGCATTTTAATGTAAACAATCATATTTCGTAATATTTTGTGTCAGAAACATTTCATAGTACTATATTATGTCTAACTATGTGAAAAAAATCAAATTGGAGTACGTTGTGCACTTGATTATATGAGTTTGTTAGAAAAACCACTTTCCTTTGCTCCTAGCGCCTTCTCGTTCGCTGTATAGCGTTTTGAGCGGATAAAGAGCACAAGTGTGTAAGGGGACACAGAATGAATGGGAACTAGTTTTGTTATTGCACTTTTGATGTAAAGTGACTTTCTAGACATAAAATGTCACTTTTTTCACCTTATCAGACTGTAACATCAACTTTTACATTTTAATGTAAACAATCATATTTCGTAATATTTTGGGTCAGAAACATTTCATAGTACTATACTATGTCTAAATATGTGAAAAGAATCAAATTGGAGTAGGTCGGGCAACTGATTATATGAGTTTGTTAGAAAAACCACTTTCCTTTGCTCCTAGCGCCTTCTCGTTCGCTGTATAGCGTTTTGAGCGGATAAAGAGCACAAGTGTGTAAGGGGACACAGAATGAATGGGAACTAGTTTTGTTATTGCACTTTTGATGTAAAGTGACTTTCTAGACCTAAAATGTCACTTTTTTCACCTTATCACACTGTAACATCAACTTTTACATTTTAATGTAAACAATCATATTTCGTAATATTTTGGGTCAGAAACATTTCATAGTACTATATTATGTCTAACTATGTGAAAAAAATCAAATTGGAGTACGTTGTGCACTTGATTATATGAGTTTGTTAGAAAAACCACTTTCCTTTGCTCCTAGCGCCTTCTCGTTCGCTGTATAGCGTTTAGAGCGGATAAAGAGCACAAGTGTGTAACGGGACACAGAATGAATGGGAACTAGTTTTGTTATTGTACTTTTGATGAAAAGTCACTTTCTAGACATAAAATGTCACTTTTTTCACCTTATCATACTTTTTCATCAACTTTTGCATTTTAATGTAAACAATCATATTTCGTAATATTTTGGGTCAGAAACATTTTTTAGTACTATATTATGTCTAACTACGTGAAAAAAATCAAATTGCAGTACGTTGTGCACTTGATTATATGAGTTTGTTAGAAAAACCACTTTCCTTTGCTCCTAGCGCCTTCTCGTTCGCTGTATAGCGTTTTGAGCGGATAAAGAGCACAAGTGTGTAAGGGGACACAGAATGAATGGGAACTAGTTTTGTTATTGTACTTTTGATGAAAAGTCACTTTCTAGACATAAAATGTCACTTTTTCACCTTATCATACATTTTCATCAACTTTTGCATTTTAATGTAAACAATCATATTTCGTAATATTTTGGGTCAGAAAAAATTTTAGTACTATATTATGTCTAACTATGTGAAAAAAATCAAATTGGAGTACGTTGTGCACTTGATTATATGAGTTTGTTAGAAAAAAAACTTTCCTTTGCTCCTAGCGCCTTCTCGTTCGCTGTATAGCGTTTTGAGCGGATAAAGGGCACAAGTGTGTAAGGAGACACAGGATGAATGGGAACTAGTTTTGTAATTGTACTTTTGATGAAAAGTCACTTTCTAGACATAAAATGTCACTTTTTTCACCTTATCATACTTTTTCATCAACTTTTGCATTTTAATGTAAACAATCATATTTTGTAATATTTTGGGTCAGAAACATTTCATAGTACTATATTATGTCTAACTATGTGAAAAAAATCAAATTGGAGTACGTTGTGCACTTGATTATATGAGTTTGTTAGAAAAACCACTTTCCTTTGCTCCTAGCGCCTTCTCGTTCGCTGTATAGCGTTTTGAGCGAATAAAGAGCACAAGTGTGTAAGGGGACACAGAATGAATGGGAACTAGTTTTGTTATTGCACTTTTGATGTAAAGTGACTTTCTAGACATAAAATGTCACTTTTTTCACCTTATCACACTGTAACATCAACTTTTACATTTTAATGTAAATAATCATATTTCGTAATATTTTGGGTCAGAAACATTTCATAGTACTATATTATGTCTAACTATGTGAAAAAAATCAAATTGGAGTACGTTGTGCACTTGATTATATGAGTTTGTTAGAAAAACCACTTTCCTTTGCTCCTAGCGCCTTCTCGTTCGCTGTATAGCGTTTAGAGCGGATAAAGAGCACAAGTGTGTAACGGGACACAGAATGAATGGGAACTAGTTTTGTTATTGTACTTTTGATGAAAAGTCACTTTCTAGACATAAAATGTCACTTTTTTCACCTTATCATACTTTTTCATCAACTTTTGCATTTTAATGTAAACAATCATATTTCGTAATATTTTGGGTCAGAAACATTTCTTAGTACTATATTATGTCTAACTATGTGAAAAAAATCAAATTGGAGTAGGTCGTGCACTTGATTATATGAGTTTGTTAGAAAAACCACTTTCCTTTGCTCCTAGCGCCTTCTCGTTCGCTGTATAGCGTTTTGAGCGGATAAAGAGCACAAGTGTGTAAGGGGACACAGAATGAATGGGAACTAGTTTTGTTATTGCACTTTTGATGTAAAGTGACTTTCTAGACCTAAAATGTCACTTTTTTCACCTTATCACACTGTAACATCAACTTTTACATTTTAATGTAAACAATCATATTTCGTAATATTTTAGGTCAGAAACATTTCATAGTACTATACTATGTCTAAATATGTGAAAAGAATCAAATTGGAGTAGGTCGGGCAACTGATTATATGAGTTTGTTAGAAAAACCACTTTCCTTTGCTCCTAGCGCCTTCTCGTTCGCTGTATAGCGTTTTGAGCGGATAAAGAGCACAAGTGTGTAAGGGGACACAGAATGAATGGGAACTAGTTTTGTTATTGCACTTTTGATGTAAAGTGACTTTCTAGACATAAAATGTCACTTTTTTCACCTTATCATACTTTTTCATCAACTTTTGCATTTTAATGTAAACAATCATATTTCGTAATATTTTGGATCAGAAACATTTCATAGTACTATATTATGTCTAACTATGTGAAAAAAATCAAATTGGAGTACGTTGTGCACTTGATTATATGAGTTTGTTAGAAAAACCACTTTACTTTGCTCCTAGCGCCTTCTCGTTCGCTGTATAGCGTTTTGAGCGGATAAAGAGCACAAGTGTGTAAGGGGACACAGAATGAATGGGAACTAGTTTTGTTATTGTACTTTTGATGAAAAGTCACTTTCTAGACATAAAATGTCACTTTTTCACCTTATCATACATTTTCATCAACTTTTGCATTTTAATGTAAACAATCATATTTCGTAATATTTTGGGTCAGAAAAATTTTTAGTACTATATTATGTCTAACTATGTGAAAAAAATCAAATTGGAGTACGTTGTGCACTTGATTATATGAGTTTGTTAGAAAAAACACTTTCCTTTGCTCCTAGCGCCTTCTCGTTCGCTGTATAGCGTTTTGAGCGGATAAAGGGCACAAGTGTGTAAGGAGACACAGGATGAATGGGAACTAGTTTTGTAATTGTACTTTTGATGAAAAGTCACTTTCTAGACATAAAATGTCACTTTTTTCACCTTATCATACTTTTTCATCAACTTTTGCATTTTAATGTAAACAATCATATTTCGTAATATTTTGGGTCAGAAACATTTCATAGTACTATACTATGTCTAAATATGTGAAAAGAATCAAATTGGAGTAGGTCGGGCAACTGATTATATGAGTTTGTTAGAAAAACCACTTTCCTTTGCTCCTAGCGCCTTCTCGTTCGCTGTATAGCGTTTTGAGCGGATAAAGAGCACAAGTGTGTAAGGGGACACAGAATGAATGGGAACTAGTTTTGTTATTGCACTTTTGATGTAAAGTGACTTTCTAGACCTAAAATGTCACTTTTTTCACCTTATCACACTGTAACCTCAACTTTTACATTTTAATGTAAACAATCATATTTCGTAATATTTTAGGTCAGAAACATTTCATAGTACTATACTATGTCTAAATATGTGAAAAGAATCAAATTGGAGTAGGTCGGGCAACTGATTATATGAGTTTGTTAGAAAAACCACTTTCCTTTGCTCCTAGCGCCTTCTCGTTCGCTGTATAGCGTTTTGAGCGGATAAAGAGCACAAGTGTGTAAGGGGACACAGAATGAATGGGAACTAGTTTTGTTATTGCACTTTTGATGTAAAGTGACTTTCTAGACATAAAATGTCACTTTTTTCACCTTATCATACTTTTTCATCAACTTTTGCATTTTAATGTAAACAATCATATTTCGTAATATTTTGGATCAGAAACATTTCATAGTACTATATTATGTCTAACTATGTGAAAAAAATCAAATTGGAGTACGTTGTGCACTTGATTATATGAGTTTGTTAGAAAAACACTTTCCTTTGCTCCTAGCGCCTTCTCGTTCGCTGTATAGCGTTTTGAGCGGACAAAGAGCACAAGAGTGTAAGGAGACACAGGATGAATGGGAACTAGTTTTGTAATTGTACTTTTGATGAAAAGTCACTTTCTAGACATAAAATGTCACTTTTTTCACCTTATCATACTTTTTCATCAACTTTTGCATTTTAATGTAAACAATCATATTTCGTAATATTTTGGGTCAGAAACATTTCATAGTACTATATTATGTCTAACTATGTGAAAAAAATCAAATTGGAGTACGTTGTGCACTTGATTATATGAGTTTGTTAGAAAAACCACTTTCCTTTGCTCCTAGCGCCTTCTCCTTCGCTGTATAGCGTTTTGAGCGGATAAAGAGCACAAGTGTGTAAAGAGACAGGATGAATGGGAACTAGTTTTGTAATTGTACTTTTGATGAAAAGTCACTTTCTAGACATAAAATGTCACTTTTTTCACCTTATCATACTTTTTCATCAACTTTTGCATTTTAATGTAAACAATCATATTTCGTAATATTTTGGGTCAGAAACATTTCATAGTACTATATTATGTCTAACTATGTGAAAAAAATCAAATTGGAGTACGTTGTGCACTTGATTATATGAGTTTGTTAGAAAAACCACTTTCCTTTGCTCCTAGCGCCTTCTCGTTCGCTGTATAGCGTTTAGAGCGGATAAAGAGCACAAGTGTGTAACGGGACACAGATTGAATGGGAACTAGTTTTGTTATTGTACTTTTGATGAAAAGTCACTTTCTAGACATAAACTGTCACTTATTGCACTTTTGATGTAAAGTGACTTTCTAGACCTAAAATGTCACTTTTTTCACCTTATCACACTGTAACATCAACTTTTACATTTTAATGTAAACAATCATATTTCGTAATATTTTAGGTCAGAAACATTTCATTGTACTATACTATGTCTAAATATGTGAAAAGAATCAAATTGGAGTAGGTCGGGCAACTGATTATATGAGTTTGTTAGAAAAACCACTTTCCTTTGTTCCTAGCGCCTTCTCGTTCGCTGTATAGCGTTTTGAGCGGATAAAGAGCACAAGTGTGTAAGGGGACACAGAATGAATGGGAACTAGTTTTGTTATTGCACTTTTGATGTAAAGTGACTTTCTAGACCTAAAATGTCACTTTTTTCACCTTATCACACTGTAACATCAACTTTTACATTTTAATGTAAACAATCATATTTCGTAATATTTTAGGTCAGAAACATTTCATAGTACTATACTATGTCTAAATATGTGAAAAGAATCAAATTGGAGTAGGTCGGGCAACTGATTATATGAGTTTGTTAGAAAAACCACTTTCCTTTGCTCCTAGCGCCTTCTCGTTCGCTGTATAGCGTTTTGAGCGGATAAAGAGCACAAGTGTGTAACGGGACACAGAATGAATGGGAACTAGTTTTGTTATTGCACTTTTGATGTAAAGTGACTTTCTAGACATAAAATGTCACTTTTTTCACCTTATCATACTTTTTCATCAACTTTTGCATTTTAATGTAAACAATCATATTTCGTAATATTTTGGGTCAGAAACATTTCATAGTACTATATTATGTCTAACTATGTGAAAAAAATCAAATTGGAGTACGTTGTGCACTTGATTATATGAGTTTGTTAGAAAAACCACTTTCCTTTGCTCCTAGCGCCTTCTCGTTCGCTGTATAGCGTTTTGAGCGGATAAAGAGCACAAGTGTGTAAGGGGACACAGAATGAATGGGAACTAGTTTTGTTATTGTACTTTTGATGAAAAGTCACTTTCGAGACATAAAATGTCACTTTTTTCACCTTATCATACTTTTTCATCAACTTTTGCATTTTAATGTAAACAATCATATTTCGTAATATTTTGGGTCAGAAACATTTCATAGTACTATATTATGTCTAACTATGTGAAAAAAATCAAATTGGAGTAGGTCGTGCACTTGATTATATGAGTTTGTTAGAAAAACCACTTTCCTTTGCTCCTAGCGCCTTCTCGTTCGCTGTATAGCGTTTTGAGCGGATAAAGAGCACAAGAGTGTAAGGGGACACAGAATGAATGGGAACTAGTTTTGTTATTGTACTTTTGTTGAAAAGTCACTTTCTAGACATAAAATGTCACTTTTTTCACCTTATCATACTTTTTCATCAACTTTTGCATTTTAATGTAAACAATCATATTTCGTAATATTTTGGGTCAGAAACATTTCTTAGTACTATATTATGTCTAACTATGTGAAAAAAATCAAATTGGAGTACGTTGTGCACTTGATTATATGAGTTTGTTAGAAAAACCACTTTCCTTTGCTCCTATCGCCTTCTCGTTCGCTGTATAGCGTTTTGAGCGGATAAAGAGCACAAGTGTGTAAGGGGACACAGAATGAATGGGAACTAGTTTTGTTATTGTACATTTGATGAAAAGTCACTTTCTAGACATAAAATGTCACTTTTTACACCTTATTATACATTTTCATCAACTTTTGCATTTTAATGTAAACAATCATATTTCGTAATATTTTGGGTCAGAAAAATTTCTTAGTACTATATTATGTCTAACTATGTGAAAAAAATCAAATTGGAGTACGTTGTGCACTTGATTATATGAGTTTGTTAGAAAAACCACTTTCCTTTGCTCCTAGCGCCTTCTCGTTCGCTGTATAGCGTTTTGAGCGGATAAAGAGCACAAGTGTGTAAGGAGACACAGGATGAATGGGAACTAGTTTTGTAATTGTACTTTTGATGAAAAGTCACTTTCTAGACATAAAATGTCACTTTTTTCACCTTATCATACTTTTTCATCAACTTTTGCATTTTAATGTAAACAATCATATTTCGTAATATTTTGGGTCAGAAACATTTCATAGTACTATATTATGTCTAACTATGTGAAAAAAATCAAATTGGAGTACGTTGTGCACTTGATTATATGAGTTTGTTAGAAAAACCACTTTCCTTTGCTCCTAGCGCCTTCTCGTTCGCTGTATAGCGTTTTGAGCGGATAAAGAGCACAAGTGTGTAACGGGACACAGAATGAATGGGAACTAGTTTTGTTATTGCACTTTTGATGTAAAGTGACTTTCTAGACATAAAATGTCACTTTTTTCACCTTATCACACTGTAACATCAACTTTTACATTTTAATGTAAACAATCATATTTCGTAATATTTTGGGTCAGAAACATTTCATAGTACTATACTATGTCTAAATATGTGAAAAGAATCAAATTGGAGTAGGTCGGGCAACTGATTATATGAGTTTGTTAGAAAAAACACTTTCCTTTGCTCCTAGCGCCTTCTCGTTCGCTGTATAGCGTTTTGAGCGGATAAAGAGCACAAGTGTGTAAGGGGACACAGAATGAATGGGAACTAGTTTTGTTATTGCACTTTTGATGTAAAGTGACTTTCTAGACCTAAAATGTCACTTTTTTCACCTTATCACACTGTAACATCAACTTTTACATTTTAATGTAAACAATCATATTTCGTAATATTTTAGGTCAGAAACATTTCATAGTACTATACTATGTCTAAATATGTGAAAAGAATCAAATTGGAGTAGGTCGGGCAACTGATTATATGAGTTTGTTAGAAAAACCACTTTCCTTTGCTCCTAGCGCCTTCTCGTTCGCTGTATAGCGTTTTGAGCGGATAAAGAGCACAAGTGTGTAAGGGGACACAGAATGAATGGGAACTAGTTTTGTTATTGCACTTTTGATGTAAAGTGACTTTCTAGACCTAAAATGTCACTTTTTTCACCTTATCACACTGTAACATCAACTTTTACATTTTAATGTAAACAATCATATTTCGTAATATTTTAGGTCAGAAACATTTCATAGTACTATACTATGTCTAAATATGTGAAAAGAATCAAATTGGAGTAGGTCGGGCAACTGATTATATGAGTTTGTTAGAAAAACCACTTTCCTTTGCTCCTAGCGCCTTCTCGTTCGCTGTATAGCGTTTTGAGCAGATAAAGGGCACAAGTGTGTAAGGAGACAAAGGATGAATGGGAACTAGTTTTGTAATTGTACTTTTGATGAAAAGTCACTTTCTAGACATAAAATGTCACTTTTTTCACCTTATCATACTTTTTCATCAACTTTTGCATTTTAATGTAAACAATCATATTTCGTAATATTTTGGGTCAGAAACATTTCATAGTACTATATTATGTCTAACTATGTGAAAAAAATCAAATTGGAGTACGTTGTGCACTTGATTATATGAGTTTGTTAGAAAAACCACTTTCCTTTGCTCCTAGCGCCTTCTCGTTCGCTGTATAGCGTTTTGAGCGGATAAAGAGCACAAGTGTGTAAGGGGACACAGAATGAATGGGAACTAGTTTTGTTATTGCACTTTTGATGTAAAGTGACTTTCTAGACCTAAAATGTCACTTTTTTCACCTTATCACACTGTAACATCAACTTTTACATTTTAATGTAAACAATCATATTTCGTAATATTTTAGGTCAGAAACATTTCATAGTACTATACTATGTCTAAATATGTGAAAAGAATCAAATTGGAGTAGGTCGGGCAACTGATTATATGAGTTTGTTAGAAAAACCACTTTCCTTTGTTCCTAGCGCCTTCTCGTTCGCTGTATAGCGTTTTGAGCGGATAAAGAGCACAAGTGTGTAAGGGGACACAGAATGAATGGGAACTAGTTTTTTTATTGCACTTTTGATGTAAAGTGACTTTCTAGACCTAAAATGTCACTTTTTTCACCTTATCACACTGTAACATCAACTTTTACATTTTAATGTAAACAATCATATTTCGTAATATTTTAGGTCAGAAACATTTCATAGTACTATACTATGTCTAAATATGTGAAAAGAATCAAATTGGAGTAGGTCGGGCAACTGATTATATGAGTTTGTTAGAAAAACCACTTTCCTTTGCTCCTAGCGCCTTCTCGTTCGCTGTATAGCGTTTTGAGCGGATAAAGAGCACAAGTGTGTAAGGGGACACAGAATGAATGGGAACTAGTTTTGTTATTGCACTTTTGATGTAAAGTGACTTTCTAGACCTAAAATGTCACTTTTTTCACCTTATCATACTTTTTCATCAACTTTTGCATTTTAATGTAAACAATCATATTTCGTAATATTTTGGGTCAGAAACATTTCATAGTACTATATTATGTCTAACTATGTGAAAAAAATCAAATTGGAGTACGTTGTGCACTTGATTATATGAGTTTGTTAGAAAAACCACTTTCCTTTGCTCCTAGCGCCTTCTCGTTCGCTGTATAGCGTTTTGAGCGGATAAAGAGCACAAGTGTGTAAGGGGACACAGAATGAATGGGAACTAGTTTTGTTATTGCACTTTTGATGTAAAGTGACTTTCTAGACATAAAATGTCACTTTTTTCACCTTATCATACTTTTTCATCAACTTTTGCATTTTAATGTAAACAATCATATTTCGTAATGTTTTGGATCAGAAACATTTCATAGTACTATATTATGTCTAACTATGTGAAAAAAATCTAATTGGAGTACGTTGTGCACTTGATTATATGAGTTTGTTAGACAAACCACTTTCCTTTGCTCCTAGCGCCTTCTCGTTCGCTGTATAGCGTTTTGAGCGGATAAAGAGCACAAGTGTGTAAGGAGACACAGGATGAATGGGAACTAGTTTTGTAATTGTACTTTTGATGAAAAGTCACTTTCTAGACATAAAATGTCACTTTTTTCACGTTATCATACTTTTTCATCAACTTTTGCATTTTAATGTAAACAATCATATTTCGTAATATTTTGGGTCAGAAACATTTCATAGTACTATATTATGTCTAACTATGTGAAAAAAATCAAATTGGAGTACGTTGTGCACTTGATTATATGAGTTTGTTAGAAAAACCACTTTCCTTTGCTCCTAGCGCCTTCTCGTTCGCTGTATAGCGTTTTGAGCGGATAAAGAGCACAAGTGTGTAAGGAGACACAGGATGAATGGGAACTAGTTTTGTAATTGTACTTTTGATGAAAAGTCACTTTCTAGACATAAAATGTCACTTTTTTCACCGTTATCATACTTTTTCATCAACTTTTGCATTTTAATGTAAACAATCATATTTCGTAATATTTTGGGTCAGAAACATTTCATAGTACTATAATATGTCTAACTATGTGAAAAAAATCAAATTGGAGTACGTAGTGCACTTGATTATATGAGTTTGTTAGAAAAACCACTTTCCTTTGCTCCTAGCGCCTTCTCGTTCGCTGTATAGCGTTTTGAGCGGATAAAGAGCACAAGTGTGTAAGGAGACACAGGATGAATGGGAACTAGTTTTGTAATTGTACTTTTGATGAAAAGTCACTTTCTAGACATAAAATGTCACTTTTTTCACCTTATCATACTTTTTCATCAACTTTTTCATTTTAATGTAAACAATCATATTTCGTAATATTTTAGGTCAGAAACATTTCATAGTACTATACTATGTCTAAATATGTGAAAAGAATCAAATTGGAGTAGGTCGGGCAACTGATTATATGAGTTTGTTAGAAAAACCACTTTCCTTTGCTCCTAGCGCCTTCTCGTTCGCTGTATAGCGTTTTGAGCGGATAAAGAGCACAAGTGTGTAAGGGGACACAGAATGAATGGGAACTAGTTTTGTTATTGCACTTTTGATGTAAAGTGACTTTCTAGACCTAAAATGTCACTTTTTTCACCTTATCACACTGTAACATCAACTTTTACATTTTAATGTAAACAATCATATTTCGTAATATTTTAGGTCAGAAACATTTCATAGTACTATACTATGTCTAAATATGTGAAAAGAATCAAATTGGAGTAGGTCGGGCAACTGATTATATGAGTTTGTTAGAAAAACCACTTTCCTTTGCTCCTAGCGCCTTCTCGTTCGCTGTATAGCGTTTTGAGCGGATAAAGAGCACAAGTGTGTAAGGAGACACAGGAATGAATGGGAACTAGTTTTGTTATTGTACTTTTGATGTAAAAGTCACTTTCTAGACATAAAATGTCACTTTTTTCACCTTATCATACTTTTACATCAACTTTTTCATTTTAATGTAAACAATCATATTTCGTAATATTTTGGGTCAGAAACATTTCATAGTACTATATTATGTCTAACTATGTGAAAAAAATCAAATTGGAGTACGTTGTGCACTTGATTATATGAGTTTGTTAGAAAAACCACTTTCCTTTGCTCCTAGCGCCTTCTCGTTCGCTGTATAGCGTTTTGAGCGGATAAAGAGCACAAGTGTGTAAGGGGACACAGAATGAATGGGAACTAGTTTTGTTATTGCACTTTTGATGTAAAGTGACTTTCTAGACATAAAATGTCACTTTTTTCACCTTATCACACTGTAACATCAACTTTTACATTTTAATGTAAACAATCATATTTCGTAATATTTTGGGTCAGAAACATTTCATAGTACTATACTATGTCTAAATATGTGAAAAGAATCAAATTGGAGTAGGTCGGGCAACTGATTATATGAGTTTGTTAGAAAAACCACTTTCCTTTGCTCCTAGCGCCTTCTCGTTCGCTGTATAGCGTTTTGAGCGGATAAAGAGCACAAGTGTGTAAGGGGACACAGAATGAATGGGAACTAGTTTTGTTATTGCACTTTTGATGTAAAGTGACTTTCTAGACCTAAAATGTCACTTTTTTCACCTTATCACACTGTTACATCAACTTTTACATTTTAATGTAAACAATCATATTTCGTAATATTTTAGGTCAGAAACATTTCATAGTACTATACTATGTCTAAATATGTGAAAAGAATCAAATTGGAGTAGGTCGGGCAACTGATTATATGAGTTTGTTAGAAAAACCACTTTCCTTTGCTCCTAGCGCCTTCTCGTTCGCTGTATAGCGTTTTGAGCGGATAAAGAGCACAAGTGTGTAACGGGACACAGAATGAATGGGAACTAGTTTTGTTATTGCACTTTTGATGTAAAGTGACTTTCTAGACATAAAATGTCACTTTTTTCACCTTATCATACTTTTTCATCAACTTTTGCATTTTAATGTAAACAATCATATTTCGTAATATTTTGGGTCAGAAACATTTCATAGTACTATATTATGTCTAACTATGTGAAAAAAATCAAATTGGAGTACGTTGTGCACTTGATTATATGAGTTTGTTAGAAAAACCACTTTCCTTTGCTCCTAGCGCCTTCTCGTTCGCTGTATAGCGTTTAGAGCGGATAAAGAGCACAAGTGTGTAACGGGACACAGAATGAATGGGAACTAGTTTTGTTATTGTACTTTTGATGAAAAGTCACTTTCTAGACATAAAATGTCACTTTTTTCACCTTATCATACTTTTTCATCAACTTTTGCATTTTAATGTAAACAATCATATTTCGTAATATTTTGGGTCAGAAACATTTCATAGTACTATATTATGTCTAACTATGTGAAAAAAATCAAATTGGAGTAGGTCGTGCACTTGATTATATGAGTTTGTTAGAAAAACCACTTTCCTTTGCTCCTAGCGCCTTCTCGTTCGCTGTATAGCGTTTTGAGCGGATAAAGAGCACAAGTGTGTAAGGGGACACAGAATGAATGGGAACTAGTTTTGTTATTGTACTTTTGATGAAAAGTCACTTTCTAGACATAAAATGTCACTTTTTTCACCTTATCATACTTTTTCATCAACTTTTGCATTTTAATGTAAACAATCATATTTCGTAATATTTTGGGTCAGAAACATTTCATTAGTACTATATTATGTCTAACTATGTGAAAAAAATCAAATTGGAGTACGTTGTGCACTTGATTATATGAGTTTGTTAGAAAAACCACTTTCCTTTGCTCCTAGCGCCTTCTCGTTCGCTGTATAGCGTTTTGAGCGGATAAAGAGCACAAGTGTGTAAGGGGACACAGAATGAATGGGAACTAGTTTTGTTATTGTACTTTTGATGAAAAGTCACTTTCTAGACATAAAATGTCACTTTTTTCACCTTATCATACATTTTCATCAACTTTTGCATTTTAATGTAAACAATCATATTTCGTAATATTTTGGGTCAGAAACATTTCATAGTACTATATTATGTCTAACTATGTGAAAAAAATCAAATTGGAGTACGTTGTGCACTTGATTATATGAGTTTGTTAGAAAAACCACTTTCCTTTGCTCCTAGCGCCTTCTCGTTCGCTGTATAGCGTTTTGAGCGGATAAAGAGCACAAGTGTGTAAGGAGACACAGGATGAATGGGAACTAGTTTTGTAATTGTACTTTTGATGAAAAGTCACTTTCTAGACATAAAATGTCACTTTTTTCACCTTATCATACTTTTACATCAACTTTTGCATTTTAATGTAAACAATCATATTTCGTAATATTTTGGGTCAGAAACATTTCATAGTACTATATTATGTCTAACTATGTGAAAAAAATCAAATTGGAGTACGTTGTGCACTTGATTATATGAGTTTGTTAGAAAAACCACTTTCCTTTGCTCCTAGCGCCTTCTCGTTCGCTGTATAGCGTTTTGAGCGGATAAAGAGCACAAGTGTGTAAGGGGACACAGAATGAATGGGAACTAGTTTTGTTATTGCACTTTTGATGTAAAGTGACTTTCTAGACATAAAATGTCACTTTTTTCACCTTATCACACTGTAACATCAACTTTTACATTTTAATGTAAACAATCATATTTCGTAATATTTTAGGTCAGAAACATTTCATAGTACTATACTATGTCTAAATATGTGAAAAGAATCAAATTGGAGTAGGTCGGGCAACTGATTATATGAGTTTGTTAGAAAAACCACTTTCCTTTGCTCCTAGCGCCTTCTCGTTCGCTGTATAGCGTTTTGAGCGGATAAAGAGCACAAGTGTGTAAGGGGACACAGAATGAATGGGAACTAGTTTTGTTATTGCACTTTTGATGTAAAGTGACTTTCTAGACCTAAAATGTCACTTTTTTCACCTTATCACACTGTAACATCAACTTTTACATTTTAATGTAAACAATCATATTTCGTAATATTTTAGGTCAGAAACATTTCATAGTACTATACTATGTCTAAATATGTGAAAAGAATCAAATTGGAGTAGGTCGGGCAACTGATTATATGAGTCTGTTAGAAAAACCACTTTCCTTTGCTCCTAGCGCCTTCTCGTTCGCTGTATAGCGTTTTGAGCGGATAAAGAGCACAAGTGTGTAAGGGGACACAGAATGAATGGGAACTAGTTTTGTTATTGCACTTTTGATGTAAAGTGACTTTCTAGACATAAAATGTCACTTTTTTCACCTTATCACACTTTTTCATCAACTTTTTCATTTTAATGTAAACAATCATATTTCGTAATATTTTAGGTCAGAAACATTTCATAGTACTATACTATGTCTAAATATGTGAAAAGAATCAAATTGGAGTAGGTCGGGCAACTGATTATATGAGTTTGTTAGAAAAACCACTTTCCTTTGCTCCTAGCGCCTTCTCGTTCGCTGTATAGCGTTTTGAGCGGATAAAGAGCACAAGTGTGTAAGGAGACACAGGAATGAATGGGAACTAGTTTTGTAATTGTACTTTTGATGAAAAGTCACTTTCTAGACATAAAATGTCACTTTTTTCACCTTATCATACTTTTTCATCAACTTTTGCATTTTAATGTAAACAATCATATTTCGTAATATTTTGGGTCAGAAACATTTCATAGTACTATATTATGTCTAACTATGTGAAAAAAATCAAATTGGAGTACGTTGTGCACTTGATTATATGAGTTTGTTAGAAAAACCACTTTCCTTTGCTCCTAGCGCCTTCTCGTTCGCTGTATAGCGTTTTGAGCGGATAAAGAGCACAAGTGTGTAAGGGGACACAGAATGAATGGGAACTAGTTTTGTTATTGCACTTTTGATGTAAAGTGACTTTCTAGACCTAAAATGTCACTTTTTTCACCTTATCACACTGTAACATCAACTTTTACATTTTAATGTAAACAATCATATTTCGTAATATTTTAGGTCAGAAACATTTCATAGTACTATACTATGTCTAAATATGTGAAAATAATCAAATTGGAGTAGGTCGGGCAACTGATTATATGAGTTTGTTAGAAAAACCACTTTCCTTTGCTCCTAGCGCCTTCTCGTTCGCTGTATAGCGTTTTGAGCGGATAAAGAGCACAAGTGTGTAAGGGGACACAGAATGAATGGGAACTAGTTTTGTTATTGCACTTTTGATGTAAAGTGACTTTCTAGACCTAAAATGTCACTTTTTTCACCTTATCACACTGTAACATCAACTTTTACATTTTAATGTAAACAATCATATTTCGTAATATTTTAGGTCAGAAACATTTCATAGTACTATACTATGTCTAAATATGTGAAAAGAATCAAATTGGAGTAGGTCGGGCAACTGATTATATGAGTTTGTTAGAAAAACCACTTTCCTTTGCTCCTAGCGCCTTCTCGTTCGCTGTATAGCGTTTTGAGCGGATAAAGAGCACAAGTGTGTAAGGGGACACAGAATGAATGGGAACTAGTTTTGTTATTGCACTTTTGATGTAAAGTGACTTTCTAGACCTAAAATGTCACTTTTTTCACCTTATCATACTTTAACATCAACTTTTGCATTTTAATGTAAACAATCATATTTCGTAATATTTTGGGTCAGAAACATTTCATAGTACTATATTATGTCTAACTATGTGAAAAAAATCAAATTGGAGTACGTTGTGCACTTGATTATATGAGTTTGTTAGAAAAACCACTTTCCTTTGCTCCTAGCGCCTTCTCGTTCGCTGTATAGCGTTTTGAGCGGATAAAGAGCACAAGTGTGTAAGGGGACACAGAATGAATGGGAACTAGTTTTGTTATTGCACTTTTGATGTAAAGTGACTTTCTAGACATAAAATGTCACTTTTTTCACCTTATCATACTTTTTCATCAACTTTTGCATTTTAATGTAAACAATCATATTTCGTAATATTTTGGGTCAGAAACATTTCATAGTACTATATTATGTCTAACTATGTGAAAAAAATCTAATTGGAGTACGTTGTGCACTTGATTATATGAGTTTGTTAGAAAAACCACTTTCCTTTGCTCCTAGCGCCTTCTCGTTCGCTGTATAGCGTTTAGAGCGGATAAAGAGCACAAGTGTGTAAGGAGACACAGGATGAATGGGAACTAGTTTTGTTAATTGTACTTTTGATGAAAAGTCACTTTCTAGACATAAAATGTCACTTTTTTCACCTTATCATACTTTTTCATCAACTTTTGCATTTTAATGTAAACAATCATATTTCGTAATATTTTGGGTCAGAAACATTTCATAGTACTATATTATGTCTAACTATGTGAAAAAAATCAAATTGGAGTACGTTGTGCACTTGATTATATGAGTTTGTTAGAAAAACCACTTTCCTTTGCTCCTAGCGCCTTCTCGTTCGCTGTATAGCGTTTTGAGCGGATAAAGAGCACAAGTGTGTAAGGAGACACAGAATGAATGGGAACTAGTTTTGTTATTGTACTTTTGATGTAAAAGTCACTTTCTAGACATAAAATGTCACTTTTTTCACCTTATCATACTTTTTCATCAACTTTTGCATTTTAATGTAAACAATCATATTTCGTAATATTTTGGGTCAGAAACATTTCATAGTACTATATTATGTCTAACTATGTGAAAAAAATCAAATTGGAGTACGTTGTGCACTTGATTATATGAGTTTGTTAGAAAAACCACTTTCCTTTGCTCCTAGCGCCTTCTCGTTCGCTGTATAGCGTTTTGAGCGGATAAAGTGCACAAGTGTGTAAGGAGACACAGGATGAATGGGAACTAGTTTTGTAATTGTACTTTTGATGAAAAGTCACTTTCTAGACATAAAATGTCACTTTTTTCACCTTATCATACTTTTTCATCAACTTTTGCATTTTAATGTAAACAATCATATTTCGTAATATTTTAGGTCAGAAACATTTCATAGTACTATACTATGTCTAAATATGTGAAAAGAATCAAATTGGAGTAGGTCGGGCAACTGATTATATGAGTTTGTTAGAAAAACCACTTTCCTTTGCTCCTAGCGCCTTCTCGTTCGCTGTATAGCGTTTTGAGCGGATAAAGAGCACAAGTGTGTAAGGGGACACAGAATGAATGGGAACTAGTTTTGTTATTGCACTTTTGATGTAAAGTGACTTTCTAGACCTAAAATGTCACTTTTTTCACCTTATCACACTGTAACATCAACTTTTACATTTTAATGTAAACAATCATATTTCGTAATATTTTAGGTCAGAAACATTTCATAGTACTATACTATGTCTAAATATGTGAAAAGAATCAAATTGGAGTAGGTCGGGCAACTGATTATATGAGTTTGTTAGAAAAACCACTTTCCTTTGCTCCTAGCGCCTTCTCGTTCGCTGTATAGCGTTTTGAGCGGATAAAGGGCACAAGTGTGTAAGGAGACACAGGATGAATGGGAACTAGTTTTGTTAATTGTACTTTTGATGAAAAGTCACTTTCTAGACATAAAATGTCACTTTTTTCACCTTATCATACTTTTTCATCAACTTTTGCATTTTAATGTAAACAATCATATTTCGTAATATTTTGGGTCAGAAACATTTCATAGTACTATATTATGTCTAACTATGTGAAAAAAATCAAATTGGAGTACGTTGTGCACTTGATTATATGAGTTTGTTAGAAAAACCACTTTCCTTTGCTCCTAGCGCCTTCTCGTTCGCTGTATAGCGTTTTGAGCGGATAAAGAGCACAAGTGTGTAAGGGGACACAGAATGAATGGGAACTAGTTTTGTTATTGCACTTTTGATGTAAAGTGACTTTCTAGACATAAAATGTCACTTTTTTCACCTTATCACACTGTAACATCAACTTTTACATTTTAATGTAAACAATCATATTTCGTAATATTTTGGGTCAGAAACATTTCATAGTACTATACTATGTCTAAATATGTGAAAAGAATCAAATTGGAGTAGGTCGGGCAACTGATTATATGAGTTTGTTAGAAAAACCACTTTCCTTTGCTCCTAGCGCCTTCTCGTTCGCTGTATAGCGTTTTGAGCGGATAAAGAGCACAAGTGTGTAAGGGGACACAGAATGAATGGGAACTAGTTTTGTTATTGCACTTTTGATGTAAAGTGACTTTCTAGACCTAAAATGTCACTTTTTTCACCTTATCACACTGTAACATCAACTTTTACATTTTAATGTAAACAATCATATTTCGTAATATTTTAGGTCAGAAACATTTCATAGTACTATACTATGTCTAAATATGTGAAAAGAATCAAATTGGAGTAGGTCGGGCAACTGATTATATGAGTTTGTTAGAAAAACCACTTTCCTTTGCTCCTAGCGCCTTCTCGTTCGCTGTATAGCGTTTTGAGCGGATAAAGGGCACAAGTGTGTAAGGAGACACAGGATGAATGGGAACTAGTTTTGTAATTGTACTTTTGATGAAAAGTCACTTTCTAGACATAAAATGTCACTTTTTTCACCTTATCATACTTTTTCATCAACTTTTGCATTTTAATGTAAACAATCATATTTCGTAATATTTTGGGTCAGAAACATTTCATAGTACTATATTATGTCTAACTATGTGAAAAAAATCAAATTGGAGTACGTTGTGCACTTGATTATATGAGTTTGTTAGAAAAACCACTTTCCTTTGCTCCTAGCGCCTTCTCGTTCGCTGTATAGCGTTTTGAGCGGATAAAGAGCACAAGTGTGTAAGGGGACACAGAATGAATGGGAACTAGTTTTGTTATTGTACTTTTGATGAAAAGTCACTTTCTAGACATAAAATGTCACTTTTTTCACCTTATCATACTTTTTCATCAACTTTTGCATTTTAATGTAAACAATCATATTTCGTAATATTTTGGGTCAGAAACATTTCATAGTACTATATTATGTCTAACTATGTGAAAAAAATCAAATTGGAGTAGGTAGTGCACTTGATTATATGAGTTTGTTAGAAAAACCACTTTCCTTTGCTCCTAGCGCCTTCTCGTTCGCTGTATAGCGTTTTGAGCGGATAAAGAGCACAAGTGTGTAAGGGGACACAGAATGAATGGGAACTAGTTTTGTTATTGTACTTTTGATGAAAAGTCACTTTCTAGACATAAAATGTCACTTTTTTCACCTTATCATACTTTTTATATCAACTTTTGCATTTTAATGTAAACAATCATATTTCGTAATATTTTGGGTCAGAAACATTTCATAGTACTATATTATGTCTAACTATGTGAAAAAAATCAAATTGGAGTACGTTGTGCACTTGATTATATGAGTTTGTTAGAAAAACCACTTTCCTTTGCTCCTAGCGCCTTCTCGTTCGCTGTATAGCGTTTTGAGCGGATAAAGAGCACAAGTGTGTAAGGGGACACAGAATGAATGGGAACTAGTTTTGTTATTGTACTTTTGATGAAAAGTCACTTTCTAGACCTAAAATGTCACTTTTTACACCTTATCATACATTTTCATCAACTTTTGCATTTTAATGTAAACAATCATATTTCGTAATATTTTGGGTCAGAAACATTTCATAGTACTATATTATGTCTAACTATGTGAAAAAAATCAAATTGGAGTACGTTGTGCACTTGATTATATGAGTTTGTTAGAAAAACCACTTTCCTTTGCTCCTAGCGCCTTCTCGTTCGCTGTATAGCGTTTTGAGCGGATAAAGGGCACAAGTGTGTAAGGAGACACAGGATGAATGGGAACTAGTTTTGTAATTGTACTTTTGATGAAAAGTCACTTTCTAGACATAAAATGTCACTTTTTTCACCTTATCATACTTTTTCATCAACTTTTGCATTTTAATGTAAACAATCATATTTCGTAATATTTTGGGTCAGAAACATTTCATAGTACTATATTATGTCTAACTATGTGAAAAAAATCAAATTGGAGTACGTTGTGCACTTGATTATATGAGTTTGTTAGAAAAACCACTTTCCTTTGCTCCTAGCGCCTTCTCGTTCGCTGTATAGCGTTTTGAGCGGATAAAGAGCACAAGTGTGTAAGGGGACACAGAATGAATGGGAACTAGTTTTGTTATTGCACTTTTGATGTAAAGTGACTTTCTAGACATAAAATGTCACTTTTTTCACCTTATCACACTGTAACATCAACTTTTACATTTTAATGTAAACAATCATATTTCGTAATATTTTGGGTCAGAAACATTTCATAGTACTATACTATGTCTAAATATGTGAAAAGAATCAAATTGGAGTAGGTCGGGCAACTGATTATATGAGTTTGTTAGAAAAACCACTTTCCTTTGCTCCTAGCGCCTTCTCGTTCGCTGTATAGCGTTTTGAGCGGATAAAGAGCACAAGTGTGTAAGGGGACACAGAATGAATGGGAACTAGTTTTGTTATTGCACTTTTGATGTAAAGTGACTTTCTAGACCTAAAATGTCACTTTTTTCACCTTATCACACTGTAACATCAACTTTTACATTTTAATGTAAACAATCATATTTCGTAATATTTTAGGTCAGAAACATTTCATAGTACTATACTATGTCTAAATATGTGAAAATAATCAAATTGGAGTAGGTCGGGCAACTGATTATATGAGTTTGTTAGAAAAACCACTTTCCTTTGCTCCTAGCGCCTTCTCGTTCGCTGTATAGCGTTTTGAGCGGATAAAGAGCACAAGTGTGTAAGGGGACACAGAATGAATGGGAACTAGTTTTGTTATTGCACTTTTGATGTAAAGTGACTTTCTAGACCTAAAATGTCACTTTTTTCACCTTATCACACTGTAACATCAACTTTTACATTTTAATGTAAACAATCATATTTCGTAATATTTTAGGTCAGAAACATTTCATAGTACTATACTATGTCTAAATATGTGAAAAGAATCAAATTGGAGTAGGTCGGGCAACTGATTATATGAGTTTGTTAGAAAAACCACTTTCCTTTGCTCCTAGCGCCTTCTCGTTCGCTGTATAGCGTTTAGAGCGGATAAAGAGCACAAGTGTGTAACGGGACACAGAATGAATGGGAACTAGTTTTGTTATTGCACTTTTGATGTAAAGTGACTTTCTAGACCTAAAATGTCACTTTTTTCACCTTATCACACTGTAACATCAACTTTTACATTTTAATGTAAACAATCATATTTCGTAATATTTTAGGTCAGAAACATTTCATAGTACTATACTATGTCTAAATATGTGAAAAGAATCAAATTGGAGTAGGTCGGGCAACTGATTATATGAGTTTGTTAGAAAAACCACTTTCCTTTGCTCCTAGCGCCTTCTCGTTCGCTGTATAGCGTTTTGAGCGGATAAAGAGCACAAGTGTGTAAGGGGACACAGAATGAATGGGAACTAGTTTTGTTATTGCACTTTTGATGTAAAGTGACTTTCTAGACCTAAAATGTCACTTTTTTCACCTTATCACACTGTAACATCAACTTTTACATTTTAATGTAAACAATCATATTTCGTAATATTTTAGGTCAGAAACATTTCATAGTACTATACTATGTCTAAATATGTGAAAAGAATCAAATTGGAGTAGGTCGGGCAACTGATTATATGAGTTTGTTAGAAAAACCACTTTCCTTTGCTCCTAGCGCCTTCTCGTTCGCTGTATAGCGTTTTGAGCGGATAAAGAGCACAAGTGTGTAACGGGACACAGAATGAATGGGAACTAGTTTTGTTATTGCACTTTTGATGTAAAGTGACTTTCTAGACATAAAATGTCACTTTTTTCACCTTATCATACTTTTACATCAACTTTTGCATTTTAATGTAAACAATCATATTTCGTAATATTTTGGGTCAGAAACATTTCATAGTACTATATTATGTCTAACTATGTGAAAAAAATCAAATTGGAGTACGTTGTGCACTTGATTATATGAGTTTGTTAGAAAAACCACTTTCCTTTGCTCCTAGCGCCTTCTCGTTCGCTGTATAGCGTTTTGAGCGGATAAAGAGCACAAGTGTGTAAGGGGACACAGAATGAATGGGAACTAGTTTTGTTATTGCACTTTTGATGTAAAGTGACTTTCTAGACATAAAATGTCACTTTTTTCACCTTATCATACTTTTTCATCAACTTTTGCATTTTAATGTAAACAATCATATTTCGTAATATTTTGGATCAGAAACATTTCATAGTACTATATTATGTCTAACTATGTGAAAAAAATCAAATTGGAGTACGTTGTGCACTTGATTATATGAGTTTGTTAGAAAAACCACTTTCCTTTGCTCCTAGCGCCTTCTCGTTCGCTGTATAGCGTTTTGAGCGGATAAAGAGCACAAGTGTGTAAGGAGACACAGGATGAATGGGAACTAGTTTTGTAATTGTACTTTTGATGAAAAGTCACTTTCTAGACATAAAATGTCACTTTTTTCACCTTATCATACTTTTTCATCAACTTTTGCATTTTAATGTAAACAATCATATTTCGTAATATTTTGGGTCAGAAACATTTCATAGTACTATATTATGTCTAACTATGTGAAAAAAATCAAATTGGAGTAGGTCGGGCAACTGATTATATGAGTTTGTTAGAAAAACCACTTTCCTTTGCTCCTAGCGCCTTCTCGTTCGCTGTATAGCGTTTTGAGCGGATAAAGAGCACAAGTGTGTAAGGGGACACAGAATGAATGGGAACTAGTTTTGTTATTGCACTTTTGATGTAAAGTGACTTTCTAGACCTAAAATGTCACTTTTTTCACCTTATCACACTGTAACATCAACTTTTACATTTTAATGTAAACAATCATATTTCGTAATATTTTAGGTCAGAAACATTTCATAGTACTATACTATGTCTAAATATGTGAAAAGAATCAAATTGGAGTAGGTCGGGCAACTGATTATATGAGTTTGTTAGAAAAACCACTTTCCTTTGCTCCTAGCGCCTTCTCGTTCGCTGTATAGCGTTTTGAGCGGATAAAGAGCACAAGTGTGTAAGGGGACACAGAATGAATGGGAACTAGTTTTGTTATTGCACTTTTGATGTAAAGTGACTTTCTAGACATAAAATGTCACTTTTTTTTTATCACCTTTTCAT